>NW_027423195.1:0-150736 GCF_048934315.1 Petromyzon marinus
CCCCACCCTCTGCCCCCACCCTCTGCCCCCCACCCTCTGCCCCCCACCCTCTGCCCCCACCCTCTGCCCCCACCCTCTGGCCCCCACCCTCTGCCCCCACCCTCTGCCCCCACCCTCTGCCCCCACCCTCTGCCCCCACCCTCTGCCCCCCCCCTGCCCCCACCCTCTGCCCCCACCCTCTGCCCCCACCCTCTGCCCCCACCCTCTGCCCCCACCCTCTGCCCCCACCCTCTGCCCCCACCCTCTGCCCCCACCCTCTGCCCCCACCCTCTGCCCCCACCCTCTGCCCCCACCCTCTGCCCCCACCCTCTGCCCCCACCCTCTGCCCCCACCCTCTGCCCCCACCCTCTGCCCCCACCCTCTGCCCCCACCCTCTGCCCCCACCCTCTGCCCCCACCCTCTGCCCCCACCCTCTGCCCCCACCCTCTGCCCCCACCCTCTGCCCCCCACCCTCTGCCCCACCCTCTGCCCCCACCCTCTGCCCCCACCCTCTGCCCCCACCCTCTGCCCCCACCCTCTGCCCCCACCCTCTGCCCCACCCTCTGCCCCCACCCTCTGCCCCCACCCTCTGCCCCCACCCTCTGCCCCCACCCTCTGCCCCCACCCCTCTGCCCCCACCCTCTGCCCCCACCCTCTGCCCCCACCCTCTGCCCCCACCCTCTGCCCCCACCCTCTGCCCCCACCCTCTGCCCCCACCCTCTGCCCCCACCCTCTGCCCCCACCCCTCTGCCCCCACCCTCTGCCCCCACCCTCTGCCCCCACCCTCTGCCCCCACCCTCTGCCCCCACCCTCTGCCCCACCTCTGCCCCCACCCTCTGCCCCCACCCTCTGCCCCCACCCTCTGCCCCCACCCTCTGCCCCCACCCTCTGCCCCCACCCTCTGCCCCCACCCTCTGCCCCCACCCTCTGCCCCCACCCTCTGCCCCCACCCTCTGCCCCCACCCTCTGCCCCCACCCTCTGCCCCCACCCTCTGCCCCCACCCTCTGCCCCCACCCTCTGCCCCCACCCTCTGCCCCCACCCTCTGCCCCCACCCTCTGCCCCCACCCCTGCCCCCCACCCTCTGCCCCACCCTCTGCCCCCACCCTCTGCCCCCACCCTCTGCCCCACCCTCTGCCCCCACCCTCTGCCCCCACCCTCTGCCCCCACCCTCTGCCCCCACCCTCTGCCCCCACCCTCTGCCCCCCCTCTGCCCCCACCCTCTGCCCCCACCCTCTGCCACAACTCTGCCCACCCTCTGCCCCCACCCTCTGCCCCCACCCTCTGCCCCCACCCTCTGCCCCCACCCTCTGCCCCCACCCTCTGCCCCCACCCTCTGCCCCCACCCTCTGCCCCCACCCTCTGCCCCCACCCTCTGCCCCCACCCTCTGCCCCCACCCTCTGCCCCCCCCACCCTCTGCCCCCACCCTCTGCCCCCACCCTCTGCCCCCACCCTCTGCCCCCACCCTCTGCCCCCACCCTCTGCCCCCACCCTCTGCCCCCACCCTCTGCCCCCACCCTCTGCCCCCACCCTCTGCCCCCACCCTCTGCCCCCACCCTCTGCCCCCACCCTCTGCCCCCACCCTCTGCCCCCACCCTCTGCCCCCACCCTCTGCCCCCACCCTCTGCCCCCACCCTCTGCCCCCACCCTCTGCCCCCACCCTCTGCCCCCACCCTCTGCCCCCACCCTCTGCCCCCACCCTCTGCCCCACCCTCTGCCCCCACCCTCTGCCCCCACCCTCTGCCCCCACCCTCTGCCCCCACCCTCTGCCCCCACCCTCTGCCCCCACCCTCTGCCCCCACCCTCTGCCCCCACCCTCTGCCCCCACCCTCTGCCCCCACCCTCTGCCCCCACCCTCTGCCCCACCCTCTGCCCCCACCCTCTGCCCCCACCCTCTGCCCCCACCCTCTGCCCCCACCCTCTGCCCCCACCCTCTGCCCCCACCCTCTGCCCCCACCCTCTGCCCCACCCTCTGCCCCCACCCTCTGCCCCCACCCTCTGCCCCCACCCTCTGCCCCCACCCTCTGCCCCCACCCTCTGCCCCCACCCTCTGCCCCCACCCCTCTGCCCCCACCCTCTGCCCCCACCCTCTGCCCCCACCCTCTGCCCCCACCCTCTGCCCCCACCCTCTGCCCCCACCTCCTGCCCCACCCTCTGCCCCCACCCTCTGCCCCCACCCTCTGCCCCCACCCTCTGCCCCCACCCTCTGCCCCCACCCTCTGCCCCCACCCTCTGCCCCCACCCCTCTGCCCCCACCCTCTGCCCCCACCCTCTGCCCCCACCCTCTGCCCCCACCCTCTGCCCCCACCCTCTGCCCCCACCCTCCGCCCCCCCACCCTCTGCCCCCACCCTCTGCCCCCACCCTCTGCCCCCACCCTCTGCCCCCACCCTCTGCCCCCACCCTCTGCCCCACCCTCTGCCCCCCACCCTCTGCCCCCACCCTCTGCCCCCACCCTCTGCCCCCACCCTCTGCCCCCACCCTCTGCCCCCACCCTCTGCCCCCACCCTCTGCCCCCACCCTCTGCCCCCACCCTCTGCCCCCCACCCTCTGCCCCCACCCTCTGCCCCACCCTCTGCCCCCACCCTCTGCCCCCACCCTCTGCCCCCACCCTCTGCCCCCACCCTCTGCCCCCACCCTCTGCCCCCACCCTCTGCCCCCACCCTCTGCCCCCACCCTCTGCCCCCACCCTCTGCCCCCACCCTCTGCCCCCACCCTCTGCCCCCACCCTCTGCCCCCACCCTCTGCCCCCACCCTCTGCCCCCACCCTCTGCCCCCACCCTCTGCCCCCACCCTCTGCCCCCACCCTCTGCCCCCACCCTCTGCCCCCACCCTCTGCCCCCACCCTCTGCCCCCACCCTCTGCCCCCACCCTCTGCCCCCACCCTCTGCCCCCACCCTCTGCCCCCACCCTCTGCCCCCACCCTCTGCCCCCACCCTCTGCCCCCACCCTCTGCCCCCCACCCTCTGCCCCCACCCTCTGCCCCCACCCTCTGCCCCCACCCTCTGCCCCCACCCTCTGCCCCCACCCTCTGCCCCCCACCCTCTGCCCCCACCCTCTGCCCCCACCCTCTGCCCCCACCCTCTGCCCCCACCCTCTGCCCCCACCCTCTGCCCCCACCCTCTGCCCCCACCCTCTGCCCCCACCCTCTGCCCCCACCCTCTGCCCCACCCTCTGCCCCCACCCTCTGCCCCCACCTCTGCCCCCACCCTCTGCCCCCACCCTCTGCCCCCACCCTCTGCCCCCACCCTCTGCCCCCACCCTCTGCCCCCACCCTCTGCCCCCACCCTCTGCCCCCACCCTCTGCCCCCACCCTCTGCCCCCACCCTCTGCCCCCACCCTCTGCCCCCACCCTCTGCCCCCACCCTCTGCCCCCACCCTCTGCCCCCACCCTCTGCCCCCACCCTCTGCCCCCACCCTCTGCCCCCACCCTCTGCCCCCACCCTCTGCCCCCACCCTCTGCCCCCACCCTCTGCCCCCACCCCTCTGCCCCCACCCTCTGCCCCCACCCTCTGCCCCCCCCTCTGCCCCCACCCTCTGCCCCCACCCTCTGCCCCACCCTCTGCCCCCACCCTCTGCCCCCACCCTCTGCCCCCACCCTCTGCCCCCACCCTCTGCCCCCACCCTCTGCCCCCACCCTCTGCCCCCACCCTCTGCCCCCACCCTCTGCCCCCACCCTCTGCCCCACCCTCTGCCCCCACCCTCTGCCCCCACCCTCTGCCCCCACCCTCTGCCCCCACCCTCTGCCCCCACCCTCTGCCCCCACCCTCTGCCCCCACCCTCTGCCCCCACCTCTCTTGCCCCACCCTCTGCCCCCACCCTCTGCCCCCACCCTCTGCCCCCACCCTCTGCCCCCACCCTCTGCCCCCACCCTCTGCCCCCACCCTCTGCCCCCACCCTCTGCCCCCACCCTCTGCCCCCACCCTCTGCCCCCACCCCTCTGCCCCCACCCTCTGCCCCCACCCTCTGCCCCCACCCTCTGCCCCCCACCCTCTGCCCCCACCCTCTGCCCCCACCCTCTGCCCCCACCCTCTGCCCCCACCCTCTGCCCCCACCCTCTGCCCCCACCCTCTGCCCCCACCCTCTGCCCCCACCCTCTGCCCCCACCCTCTGCCCCCACCCTCTGCCCCCACCTCTGCCCCCACCCTCTGCCCCCACCCTCTGCCCCCACCCTCTGCCCCCACCCTCTGCCCCCACCCTCTGCCCCCACCCTCTGCCCCCACCCCTCTGCCCCCACCCTCTGCCCCCACCCTCTGCCCCCACCCTCTGCCCCCACCCTCTGCCCCCACCCTCTGCCCCCACCCTCTGCCCCACCCTCTGCCCCCACCCTCTGCCCGCCACCCTCTGCCCCCACCCTCTGCCCCCCACCCTCTGCCCCCACCCTCTGCCCCCACCCTCTGCCCCCACCCTCTGCCCCCACCCTCTGCCCCCACCCTCTGCCCCCACCCTCTGCCCCCACCCTCTGCCCCCACCCTCTGCCCCCACCCTCTGCCCCCACCCTCTGCCCCCACCCTCTGCCCCCACCCTCTGCCCCCACCCTCTGCCCCCACCCTCTGCCCCCACCCTCTGCCCCCACCCTCTGCCCCCACCCTCTGCCCCCACCCTCTGCCCCCACCCTCTGCCCCCACCCTCTGCCCCACCTCTTGCCCCACCCTCTGCCCCCACCCTCTGCCCCCACCCTCTGCCCCCCACCCTCTGCCCCCACCCTCTGCCCCCACCCTCTGCCCCCACCCTCTGCCCCCACCCTCTGCCCCCCCCCCTCTGCCCCCACCCTCTGCCCCCACCCTCTGCCCCCACCCTCTGCCCCCACCCTCTGCCCCCACCCTCTGCCCCCACCCTCTGCCCCCACCCTCTGCCCCCACCCTCTGCCCCCACCCTCTGCCCCCACCCTCTGCCCCCACCCTCTGCCCCCACCCTCTGCCCCCACCCTCTGCCCCCACCCTCTGCCCCACCCTCTGCCCCCCACCCTCTGCCCCCACCTCTGCCCCACCCTCTGCCCCCACCCTCTGCCCCCACCCTCTGCCCCACTGCCCACCCTCTGCCCCCACCCTCTGCCCCCACCCTCTGCCCCCACCCTCTGCCCCCACCCTCTGCCCCCACCCTCTGCCCCCACCCTCTGCCCCCACCCTCTGCCCCCACCCTCTGCCCCCCACCCTCTGCCCCCACCCTCTGCCCCCACCCTCTGCCCCCACCCTCTGCCCCCACCCTCTGCCCCCACCCTCTGCCCCCACCCTCTGCCCCCACCCTCTGCCCCCACCCTCTGCCCCCACCCTCTGCCCCCACCCTCTGCCCCCACCCTCTGCCCCCACCCTCTGCCCCCACCCTCTGCCCCCACCCTCTGCCCCCACCCTCTGCCCCCACCCTCTGCCCCCACCCTCCTGCCCCCACCCTCTGCCCCCACCCTCTGCCCCCACCCTCTGCCCCCACCCTCTGCCCCCACCCTCTGCCCCCACCTCTGCCCCCACCCTCTGCCCCCACCCTCTGCCCCCACCCTCTGCCCCCACCCTCTGCCCCCACCCTCTGCCCCCACCCTCTGCCCCCACCCTCTGCCCCCACCCTCTGCCCCCACCCTCTGCCCCCACCCTCTGCCCCCACCCTCTGCCCCCACCCTCTGCCCCCACCCTCTGCCCCCACCCTCTGCCCCCACCCTCTGCCCCCACCCTCTGCCCCCACCCTCTGCCCCCCACCCTCTGCCCCCACCCTCTGCCCCCACCCTCTGCCCCCACCCTCTGCCCCCACCCTCTGCCCCCACCCTCTGCCCCCACCCTCTGCCCCCACCCTCTGCCCCCACCCTCTGGCCCCCCACCCTCTGCCCCCACCCTCTGCCCCCACCCTCTGCCCCCACCCTCTGCCCCCACCCTCTGCCCCCACCCCTCTGCCCCCACCCTCTGCCCCCACCCTCTGCCCCACCCTCTGCCCCCACCCTCTGCCCCCACCCTCTGCCCCCACCCTCTGCCCCCACCCTCTGCCCCCACCCTCTGCCCCCACCCTCTGCCCCCCCCACCCTCTGCCCCCACCCTCTGCCCCCACCCTCTGCCCCACACCCTCTGCCCCCACCCTCTGCCCCCACCCTCTGCCCCCACCCTCTGCCCCCACCCTCTGCCCCCACCCTCTGCCCCCACCCTCTGCCCCCACCCTCTGCCCCCACCCTCTGCCCCCACCCTCTGCCCCCACCCTCTGCCCCCACCCTCTGCCCCCACCCTCTGCCCACCCTCTGCCCCCACCCTCTGCCCCCACCCTCTGCCCCCACCCTCTGCCCCCACCCTCTGCCCCCACCCTCTGCCCCCACCCTCTGCCCCCACCCTCTGCCCCCACCCTCTGCCCCCACCCTCTGCCCCCACCCTCTGCCCCCACCCTCTGCCCCCACCCTCTCCCCCCCCTCTCCCCCACCCTCTCCCCACCCTCTCCCCCCACCCTCTCCCCCCACCCTCTGCCCCCACCCTCTGCCCCCACCCTCTGCCCCACCCTCTGCCCCCACCCTCTGCCCCCACCCTCTGCCCCCACCCTCTGCCCCCACCCTCTGCCCCCACCCTCTGCCCCCACCCTCTGCCCCCACCCTCTCCCCCCACCCTCTCCCCCACCCTCTCCCCCACCCTCTGCCCCCACCCTCTGCCCCCACCTCTGCCCCCACCCTCTGCCCCCACCCTCTGCCCCCACCCTCTCCCCCCACCCTCTGCCCCCCACCCTCTGCCCCCACCCTCCTCCCCCCACCCTCTCCCCCCACCTCTGCCCCCACCCTCTGCCCCCCACCCTCTGCCCCCACCCTCTGCCCCCACCCTCTGCCCCCACCCTCTCCCCCCACCCTCTCCCCCCACCCTCTCCCCCCACCCTCTCCCCCCACCCTCTCCCCCCACCCTCTCCCCCCACCCTCTCCCCCACCCTCTGCCCCCCACCCTCTGCCCCACCCTCTGCCCCCACCCTCTGCCCCCACCCTCTGCCCCCACCCTCTGCCCCCACCCTCTGCCCCCACCCTCTCCCCCCCACCCTCCCCCCCACCCTCTCCCCCACCCTCTCCCCCCACCCTCCCCCCACCTCTGCCCCCCACCCTCTGCCCCCACCCTCTCCCCCCACCCTCTCCCCCCATCCCTCTCCCCCCACCCTCTGCCCCCACCCTCTCCCCCCACCCTCCTCCCCCACCCTCTCCCCCCACCCTCTGCCCCCACCCTCTCCCCCCACCCCTCTCCCCCCACCCTCTCCCCCCACCCTCTCCCCCCACCCTCTCCCCCCACCCTCTCCCCCCACCCTCTCCCCCCACCCTCTCCCCCACCCTCTCCCCCCACCCTCTCCCCCCACCCTCTCCCCCCACCCTCTCCCCCCACCCTCTCCCCCCACCCTCTGCCCCCACCCTCTCCCCCCACCCTCTCCCCCCACCCTCTCCCCCCACCCTCTCCCCCCACCCTCTCCCCCCCACCCTCTCCCCCCACCCTCTCCCCCCACCCTCTCCCCCCACCCTCTCCCCCCACCCTCTCCCCCCCACCCTCCCGGTGTAGTCGGCACTTTGCTACGTTCATCATTTCGGTTTTTTTTTTTGTTATGCTTTGCTTAATGTAACCCCCCCTTTTTAAATGAAAGACCCAAAATATACTTTTTTTTCTTTCCCCTTCCCTCTCTCTTTACCCCCCTCTCTGCCCCCCCCTCTCTCTCTACCCCCCTCTCTGCCTCTCCTCTCTCTCTACCCCCTCTCTTCCTACTCCATTTGCCTCTCTCTCGCTCTCTCTTTTTTCTTTATAACTACGACAAGTGCTGCATCGGCACGCTGCCCTTCCCACAGTCAAACGGCCTACGACGGGTAGCTTAGATCTGCATGCAGAGCTCTCCGTCATCTGCCACCGAGCACACGGCCTCCTCCAGCGCCCACTGCTCCTTGAAGGCCGGCACGGCGTGGGTCAGCCGCGTGTAGTGGAACTCCAGCAACACCCTGATCCGACCAGAGCGTGGAAGATGCCCAGGCTGCTGGCTGGACGTTGCCCCTCCAGGGCCACCTTCCTTGCCCTGTATATGGCGAGCTTGGCGTAGCCGAAGAGCACGTTGACCAGCCCCTGAAGATGTTGGGGTCTGTTGCCTTTCGGGTATCCAAAGAAGAGGACCGTCGGGGAGAAGTGGAGGCTGAACCTTAGGAGGATGTTTCTCAGGACCTTGAACAGCGAGTCCAGGCTCTTGCACTCCACATACTGGTGCGCCACCGTCTCCACTTTACCGCAGAACCGGCACTCCGGGGACGTGTCGGTGAAGCGCGCCAGGGAGACGTTGGTGGTGACGGTGCCGTGGGCGATGCTCCAGCTGAGGTCGCCGATGCGGTTGTACGTCGGTCTGCAGTAGAGTTGCCTCCAGCGAGGCCTCTCCGGAGAGACGCAGGGCAGGGCTTTCCTCCAGGCATGGTCCTTGTGGCTCCTCAGGGTGTCCTGTTGGTGGAACCGGACCATGTAGGAGTAGAGAACCTTCCTCTTTACATTTGCGAAGGCCACCTCCGGTAGGTCTTCTAGCCGGCACAGGTTGTGATCCGCCTTCGTTTGTCGGCATTGGCGATGCAGTGGCACGACTGAGAGCTCCGGTGGAGGGGGATCGAGAGGGGCCTCGTCATCCCCCACGCCGATGGGGGGCGTTCTCCCCGCTGCCACTGAGAAGGCCCCCTTGGCTTCGGCCAGGATCCGGGCAGCCACCCGGAGCGACTGCAGCCCTGTCTTTGTGGCCACGTCTGCTGGTCCGATCCACCGGCCCCGTGTTTCAGGCTCCACCAGATCTCCCATCCTGGTGAGCCGCGCGTTGGCGAGGCGCCTCTCCATGCCAGGGGTGGTGGTGGTGGATGGCAGCTTTGTCTGTGGGTTCCTGAGGATCGGTTCGACGACCAGATCCTCAGCCGATCACGGTTGGTTCAGCCTCCTGACGGCGAGGGAGCTCCATGTCTGCAGGACGCTTCTGTAGAAGGGTGGCAGCTGTCCCAGTGGAAGGCCCTGCAGGTCCATGTAGAATAGTTGCTTGGAGCACTGCAGACCCCCCAGCTGTTTCAGGAGGAAGGAGGCCGTGACGCTCCAGGCCAGTGCAGGGGCGGCGTGCAGGAACTTTTGCGCTGCCTGCAGTCGGAAGGTGGCCAGCTGACTCCGCACGCACACCAGCCCGTGACCGCCCTCGTCCAGTGGCAGGGCCAGGACCCCAGCCGCGACCCGATGTCCTCCACCTGACCAGAAGAAGTCGAGGACTTGCTTCTAAAGTGCGTTGACAAGGCTCATGGGGGGGTACAGGGAGAAGAGTCGGTGCCACAGTATGGACGTCACCAGCTGGTTCACCACCAACGTCTTTGTCCTGAAGGTGAGGAACTTGCACAGGCGACTCCAGGTGGCCAGCCGCTCCTTCACCTTCTCCTCCAGCTCGACCCAGTTCCTCTGCGGTGGTTCCTCCTCTGGTCCGAGGAACCCCCCCAGGTGGTGCAGCGATGTTGTGCTCCAATTGATGGCTTTTGTCTTCTCGGGACACTCAGTCATGTCCCACGCTCCAACCAGCAGGCCGCTGCACTTTTGCCAGTTCATTTTTGATGACGAGGCTTTCGAAAAGACCTCCTGGCACTCATGCAGCAGGGCGACATCAGCCAGGGAGCGCAGGATGAGGAGGACGTCGTCGGCGTATGCCGTCAGGACCAACTTGATGCTTGGTTCCCTCAGCACCAGGCCGCTGAGTCTCCGCCTTATGAGATTCAGGAAAGGCTCTAATGCCAGGGCATAAAGTTGGCCCGACAATGGGCATCCCTGTCTCACTCCTCGCTCGAATTTGACCGGGGCAGTGAGGGCGCCGTTGATCTTGATCATGCACTCCGCCTTGGTGTAGAGTAGGCGGATCGTTCGGACAAAGGCATCCGAAAACCCAAGGTCTTGAGGGTTCCTCCTCTTCCTCCCCCTCCTCCGCTCCGAACACAGATGGACTCGTCCGTCTGAACAAAGCTCGTCGCTCTCTGTGGTGTTAATCCCTCATACTAACATCATGCCAATCCCCCAGTTACATGCTAATTTACTGTTGATATCTAAACTCCTCTCCACCTCCTCCGTTCTGAACATAGATGGACTCGTCCGTCTTAATAAAGCTCGTCTCTCTCCGTGGTGCTAATCCCTCACACCAACATCATGCTCATCCCCCAGTTACATGCTAATTTCTATGTAAACTGCTTTGTCAAGGTGCTCTGTTCCTCCCACACAGCTTAAAAGACGCTGCCATGCTTGGCAGGGTTCACTCAAGCGCTGTCTTCCAGACAGTCCTGTTTCTTCACCTGAGGAAGGCTACTTGTGTTGTGGCCGAAACGTCGTGAGAATTTTATTCTGTTATTATTATTTTTATTATTTCATCTCCATTCTACGTGACTTTACCGAAAGAACCCAGAAGAACAATGAGCTATCATTATTGTGTTGTTGTTTGCAAAGTGCAGGGTCTTGAGGACTTTGTGGAAAAGTGCGGAATAAATGCAAAGTAACTCCCCAAGAAGTGGTGGTGGTTGGACAAAAAGGACAATGGTGATGCCGATGGCTAAGGTCTCCTCCTGCGATGGCGAGATGTAAACTCCCTCGCATGGTATACAGGAGGTCGTGGGTTCGATCCCTATCCCGACCTTAACGCCTGTTATGTATTTGGAGTCCACGTGTTCTCTCTATCTTCCCTCTGCATTTAATCTGGCTGCTGATATACATTACCACGTGATGAGCCACTTCGTTGATCTATCATTTGTGGCCAGGTGGCTTCTGAAAAGAGCTTTATACCTGGTATTTTTTTTAAGGTGGCCATGGTGCTCACCGTGATCTACATGTTCCTCATGACGGGCACGCTGCTCGCTATGGTCGGCGACATTGTCAAGAACGGTATCCTCACACCCAGCAGCATCTTCTTCATCACTCTCGCGGGCATCCATCTCATCGCCGCGGCGCTGCACCCGCGCGAGTTCTTCTGCATCGTGCACGGATTCTTGTACCTCATCTGCATTCCCACGGGATACCTGCTGCTGCTCATCTACTCATTGGTCAACATGTACAACGTATCATGGGGCACGCGTGAGACCAAGGCGCCTACTGAGCCCTCCCCTAAGGAGGTGAGTTACTTTATGTGTTATCGTTATTGTCGTTGTTGTTTTTGTGTCGAACGTTATTTGGAGTTTCGCTCCATTCTCCTCTGTTGCTCCGTCCCGCACCTCCGATTAGCATGATTGGCTACGTACATTGCAAAAAAAGTGTAACATATGCCCCCAACCCCCGCCAAGACGAAGGCAGCGATCCCCATATAGCTTTTAACCGACCGTTGGGGCAAGTGCTGTTAGCGAGTAGCACCTGTGAAGTCCGGAATGGCACATAAGAGGGTAGGTGGCCAGCACCATGCCCGGCCGCCTTTGTCTCCATTGTTGTCATGTTTACTACATCACATTTGGCTATTTTTGAGGCTTTTTGAGGGAAGGCCAAGGACTGGTCCAGATGTATGTATGTTGAACTTCTTTCACACCATGTGTAGCCAACTGTGCTAATTGGAGGTGCGAAGGAAGGAAAGTTTCTAAACACAAAGAGCAGTTTTTAAGAAATTAGTTTTCAATGTAATGATTTAAAAGTGCATAGCTCCAATTGCTTTCTCATATTGGAAGGAAGAGGGTTCCAGATGTACGCACAAGCGCACCCAAAAGCACGCGATGTGGTCACTGTCTTTGTTCAATGGTTAGCCAAAATCCACTGATGAGAGGATGACCGGAGCTTGCAAAATTATCGTTTATGTTTCTTGACAAGAACGGTGGTGGTGGCTGTGCCACTCGTGTCCATTAATCCAACACGGTGGGTATCGAGGAGGAGTCATTCACTGACTTTCCAGGAGAGTGTAGTATGACAATTATGGACTATTTGTTCCATCTGAATAGAACGCAATGTTTCCCCCTCGCATTTGTGGGTCTATTCCATGGTGTTCTGGTTTCCCGTTGGCCAATAAAATCTTCATACATGGAGGACCGCAGAGCTTGGACAGTTATTGGCGCCAGTTCACTGAGCAGCTGAAACTGCCTTCCAGCTTGTGTGCGCTTCCCGCTGGTTTGATATCATTGAAGGACCCTGCCTTCAGCACAATGCCCATCCTCCTGTCCCAGCAGAAGAAGGAACGCAAGCATCGTTTGAATGGAACGAAATGCTATATACTGCCACTCGAGTGGGACTGCTTCCAGTGGAGGATCAGCGTCCATCCGAAGAAATACTCGGCACTGAGTCAGGAGGATGACAGTTCAAGGTGCCACCACCTCACTGAGAGCCTGTAGCCATGCTTTTAACTTTGATCCTTACCTCTCGTGTATCGATAGTTCAACGTTTATGTCCCATATTATTGAGGGACTGTGTTATCTTGGTGTGGTTTTTGACTGTTGTTTTGCTGCCTTGCCCCAAGTTATGCATTTAGTATTGAAAAATTGGCAGTAACTGATGTACTCATGCAAGTTGCACTCATATACTTTATTTATTTTATTATATTTCCTATACTTAGCACTGCTATCGTTTTATGTTCTAACTTTATAATCCCCTACACCTACTGGACATCTGTGAAAATAGGTTCATAGCTCATCGGACTCCTCCGGCAGTAGAAATACAGATTATGATTATTGATTGGCTGTGTCGGGTGGAGGAGGATTTACAACGTAACATTTTACTCAAGTCAATACTGAGTCTTGTCTCAACTTATTAACTGTGATTCTAGTTGTGCTTGTATCTTAGGCGCCGTGGTGGCTAGATGTTAACTACCTCCCCTGGTATGCAGGAGGTAGTGGCTTCGATCCCAAACCTGACGATGCCTGTTGCCTATATGGAGTCTGCGTCTATTCCTTTCTCTCCCCATGTTGGTGTGGATTTTACTCCGGGTTCCCTGATTTTTTCCCTCATCATTTAGAATCATCATGTGATTAGAGTATTTGGCTGCTGTAATTTCCACGTGATAAGCCGCTCATTGAGTTATAATTTGTGATATTCAGGTCGATTCTAGAAAAAAGCTTCCTAGCTCAGTGGGCCTTACATGGTAAAATAAAAATAATGGTTTAGTTTAACAGTTTATCATCATCCCTCCCAGCCGAGTGGAGTCGTGCACGGTGGAACTCGACAGAGAGATGAAGCTGCGTCCAATTGAGGCCAGACAACAGGACACTACGAGCACTCAGATGGAGCATCCAGAAGGAGCAGAGATCGAGGCGAGAGGAGAGGACATCGCGAACACTCATATGGAGCACCCAGAAGGAGCAGAGACGAGACGAGGACATCGTGAGCACTCAGACAGATCATCCAGAAGGAGTAGAGAGTGAGGAGAGACGACAGGGCATCGCAAGCACTCAGACGGAGCATCCTGAAGGAGCAGCGATCGAGTCGAGAGGAGAGAACATCGCAAACAG
The DNA here is from genome assembly GCF_048934315.1 of Petromyzon marinus. NCBI lineage: Eukaryota > Metazoa > Chordata > Hyperoartia > Petromyzontiformes > Petromyzontidae > Petromyzon > Petromyzon marinus. The sequence goes on from NW_027423195.1 coordinate 13,350, forward strand.
TCAGATGGAGTATCCAGAAGGAGCAGAGACGAGACCAGAGGACATCGCGAGCACTCAGACAGATCATACAGTAGGAGTAGAGAGCGAGGAGAAACGACAGGGCATTGCGAGCACTGGGACAAAGCATCCTGAAGGAGCAGAGATCGAGTCGAGAGAAGAGGACATCGCAAACACTCAGATGGAGCATTCAGAAGGAGCAGAGGCGAGACTAGAAGACATCGCGAGCACTCAAACAGAGCATCCAGAAGAAGTAGAGAGCAAAAGTCGACCTCCAGAGCAATCAGACACAGACCTCGCCCTCCATACCAAAGGTAATATTTTCATCAAACAAAGACAAAGTCTTCTTGGTTCTTTCGTTAAAGTCACATAGAATGGAAATAAAATAATAAAAATAAAATTCTCACGACGTTTTGGCCACAACACAAGTAGGCTTCTTCAGGTGGAGGAACAGAACTCTCAGGACGACAGCGCTTCAATGAACGCTGCTAAGATTCGCAACGTCTTTTAAGCTAGGTGGGAGAAGTAAAGCGCCTTGACAAAGGAGTTTACATATCAAACAGGATAATTGAGCATTGAAATAGCGGTGTTAAAGTGTTGGATCAGCAGGGTGTTAAAGTCAGAAATTCGCATGTAACTGGGAGATTAGCATGATGTTATTGTGAGAGATTAGCATGTGACTGGTCACGGAAATAGCTATGTTAAAATCAAAGTTTACATATCAACAGGGCCATTTAGTATATGGACACTAAAGGACTGCAACTATCCAACTATCATACAATAAACCGATGTGAAAAAAACTAAGTATAAACTACGTCAATATAATAAATGTACTCAATATATTCTTCAATAAGTTGAGCTATTAACATAAAGTAACTGGGTATACACTACACTATATAATGAATACCATATAGTAAACTAATAAGAAACTAAAATATAAACTACATCAATGTTATTCTTAGTTTTTTCGGTAAAGTCACGTTGAAGAGAAACAACAAAATAACAAAATATATATAAAACAATAAAAAAATTCTCACGACGTTTCGACCATAACTCAAACGGTCATCATCAGGTGTGTCGGTTTGCATAAATTTATTTTGAAAACGGCATATTTATTTATTTATATATAAAAATAATAACGTTTGCGTCACGCGCAACGATTGGCAGTTTGCCCAGGACTAGTCCATCTATTTTTTGAAAAGAGGAGGGGGGAGACGAAATTTGTTTTTATGTATGCTGTCTGAAAGCCACTGTAAGCGTGAACAATCAATCAAGAACTGAAATGATTTATCAAATCTTTCCAATGATTGCTAAGATAGAATCCATCTTCTCGGTTGAAATTGTCTCTGTGCTTGTATATGTGAATAGCCTCATGAACGAATCTCTCATGGAAGCCAGATGGCTTACAAAGAACCTCCGTCTTGGAAAAGTCAATGGCATGTGAGCCTACTGAATTAGAACAATGATCTGCTACGGCCGAGGTGTTGGTCCTACCGTGTTTAAGGTCTGCTTTATGTTCACGAATGCGGTCCGAGATATGGCGTTTGGTTTCTCCAATGTAACTACTACCACAGAGGCAACTTAGTTTGTAGACACCAGGGTATTGTATGTCCGGAATCACATCTTTTACAGACGGAACCAGATCACGGATTTTATGTAATGTGTTGAAACGGACCTGGATCTTGTGTTTATTCAAGATTTTGGAGATCTTTTTTGTGATCCCAGCAATGTAGGGTAAAGTGATGGTTTTGAAAGGCTCCTCAAGAGGGTTCTTCTTCATGGTTTGAGTGATAGCTTTGCGGATTGTATAGTCGGAGTAACCATTAGCCCTAAGAGCTTGGTGTACGTGCTTGAGTTCAGTAGGCTCACATGCCATTGACTTTTCCAAGACGGAGGTTCTTTGTAAGCCATCTGGCTTCCATGAGAGATTCGTTCATGAGGCTATTCACATATACAAGCACAGAGACAATTTCAACCGAGAAGATGGATTCTATCTTAGCAATCATTGGAAAGATTTGATAAATCATTTCAGTTCTTGATTGATTGTTCACGCTTACAGTGGCTTTCAGACAGCATACATAAAAACAAATTTCGTCTCCCCCCTCCTCTTTTCAAAAAATAGATGGACTAGTCCTGGGCAAACTGCCAATCGTTGCGCGTGACGCAAACGTTATTATTTTTATATATAAATAAATAAATGCCGTTTTCAAAATAAATTTATGCAAACCGACACACCTGATGATGACCGTTTGAGTTATGGTCGAAACGTCGTGAGAATTTTTTATTGTTTTATATATATTTTGTTATTTTGTTGTTTCTCTTCAACGTGACTTTACCGAAAAAACTAAGAATATGAATTACTGCAGTCACGAAAGCTTTAAATCAAAATTTACATCAATGTTATCAATAAACTCTATATACTCTCCAAACAGCTGAGCTACTAACAATAAGTCGTTATACATTACAATGCCATATGGCGAAAAAATGGGTGGTGGTATTTTCTTTTCAACGTTAGCACCACGGAAAGCGACGAGCTTTGTTCAGACGGACGAGTCCATCTATGCTCGGAACGAAGGAGGGGGGAGAAACAGCCACGATGCGCTGCTCTGTTCTGTGTTGCGTTACAACTATGTTATAAACTAGACTACAATACATTGCAATGTTATACCTTCCAATCTAAACTACATTGTATAATATCGTATACAGCCCAATGTAAGCTCTAACATTATGCATTATATTGATATGTCCCCAACTAAACTTTTTCTACATTACACGACTATACACCGTAATATACACTGCCATAGACAAACCCACCATTAAATTATACAATGCGTTACTATACACTACCCTATACTTTAGACTGTAAAATAGACTTGTAATATTACACTATGTATTATTCTACCAACCCTACTGTATACCACACTACTGTATATTCACTATACAATTACGATACCATATATTGCCTTATGAATTATGTTAAACATTACAATGTTAAACTATTTATTATACAACATGCTATACCTTTGACCGTTGTGTGAACGGTATTTAGAGACATTGTCAGGGAATGGACTGCAGTCTGAAAGTCACCGTATAATACAATCAATTAAGAACCGAAATGGTTTATAACGTCTTTCCAATGGTTACTAAGCCAGAATCCATCTTCTCGGTTGAAATTGCCTCTGTGTTTGTATATGTGGATGGCCTCATGAACGAATGTCTCATGGTAGCCGGATGGCTTGCAGAGAACCTCCGTGTCATGTGAGCCCACTAAATTATAACAGTGATCTGCCACGGCTGAGGTGTTCGTCCTACCGTGTTTCAAGTCTGCTTTATGTTCACGGATGCGGTCCGAGATATGTCGTTTGGTTTCTCCAATGTAGCTGCTACCACAGAGGCAACTTAGTTTGTAGACGCCCGGGTACTGTATGTCTGGAACCACATCTTTTACAGACGGAACCAGATCACGCATTTTATGTACTGTGTTGAATCGGACCTGGATCTTGTGTTTATTCAGGATTTTGGAGATCTTTTTTGTGACCCCCGCAATGTAGGGTAAGGTGATGGTTTTGAATGGCTCCTCAAGAGAATCTTTCTTCATGGCTGGAGTGATGGTTTTGCGGATTGTGTAGTCGGAGTAACCATTAGCCTTGAGAGCTTGGTGTACGTGCTAGAGTTCACTGGCAATGTGTTCCTGGTCGGAAATGCATTGGGCTCTATGGTATAGAGTCTTGATGAGGGAGTTCTTCTGGGACGGATGGTGGTGGGAATCTGGTTTTAAGTAAACATCCATATGCGTAGCTTTCCTGTAGACACAGTGGCTCATTGAACCATCAGGTCTCCTTTTAATTAGGACATCCAAATAGGGTAGCTTGCCATCTTTTTCGACTTCCATGGTAAATCTGATGGCTGGGTGTATGGAATTGATGTTAGAGCTTACATTGGGCTGTGTATACGATATTATACAATGTAGTTTAGATTGGAAGGTATAACATTGCAATGTATAGTAGTCTAGTTTATAAAATAGTTGTAACGCAACACAGGACAGAGCAGCGCATCGTGGATGTTTCTCTCCCCTCCTCCGTTCCAAGCATAGATGGACTCGTCCGTCTGAACAAAGCTCGTCGCTTTCCGTGGTGCTAACGTTGAAAAGAAAAAACCGCCACCCATTTTTTCACCATATGGCATTGTAATGTATAACGACTTATTGTTAGTAGCTCAGCTGATTGGAGAGTATATAGAGTTTATTGATAACATTGATGTAGTTTATACTTAGTTTTTTCACATCGGTGTATTGTATGATAGTTGGGTAGTTGCAGTCGTTTAGCGTCCATATACTAAATGCCTCTGTTGATATATAAACTTCGACTTTAACATAGCTATTTCCGTGACCAGTCACATGCTAATCCCTCACATTAACATCATGCTAATCTCCCAGTTACAAGCTAATTTCTGACTTTAACATCCTGCTGATTCAACACTTTAACACCGCTATTACAATGCTAAATTATCCTGTTTGATATGTAAACACCTTTGTCAAGGCGCTTTACTTCTCCCACCTAGCTTAAAAGACGCTGCGACTCTTTGCAGCGTTCATTGAAGTGCTGTCGTCGCGACAGTTCGTTCCTTCACCTGAAAAAGGCTACTTGAGTTGTGGCCGAAACGTCGTGAGAATTTTATTTTATTATGTTTTATTTGTATTATTTTATTTCCATTCTACGTGACTTTACCGAAAGAACCAAGAAGATGAATCCCTGCAGTCACGAAAGCTTTAAATCGAAAATTAAATGCGAAGTCATTGCTTGTCAGTTAAACAAGACCGAGCATCTGAAATCACGCGATGCGGTGACCATCTTTGTTTGATGAATGGATGAACGAAGTGTGGGTGATGGTTAATGCTCCTAGACGAGATTAGCAAGCTATTGTGATTCATTTGTGGCAAGCACTCTGGTGTTGGACCAGAAGACGCCAAAAGGCGTACAACTCAAAAACAGCGCACTATCAGAGTATTGAGGGCTCGGGGTGAGCATTTAACACCAGTGGAGACTAGGCTCTAAGAAAAGCCGTCTCGGGTGTGGACCAATCAAATTCAAGGACAGTGCATATTATTATCAGAGTTGTCTCTTTTGTTTGCATTTTGATTGCTTGTGTTGTGGTTATTGCAAACACGATGCCTTGAATAAAGGTGTCAGTTTTTGTGCCAGTTAAAAGGGTAAAACCTATTACTATTACAATATTAATATTATTCATCGGAGTAAGTTGTTGTTATTTGGACAATCGCACAAAGTGAACCTTCTGTCCCGTGGATGGGAATGCATAGGAGGAAGACGAGTTTTGGAAGAGCATGATCAGTGACTACCTCAAGCCTCTGGAGGAAGATGACGATCACAGGAAACGCGTGAAGCAGGAACTCTTCGAGATAAGAAACAAGGTACTGGCAACGCGTCATCGCGAGTACCGGAGATGCTTCGATAACAGAAAAATTGCGTTCCAGCGACAACGCGTTGTGCAAACAGCAGGCGTTAAGCGAGTACTTACCGTACTTGGCATGTGGTAGAAGAAGATTTAAACGGCATTGAATTACCTATGCCTTATTATTCCAACGAATTAATTGTTAATTGTTCCAATAATCCGCTAATCCTGTAAAATACATGAACAATAAAACAATAACAACAGAAGTGACCATTTGGCGTCGAGAGTGGACAGTGGGGGAGAAAAATGAACGCACAAAGAGGGGATCCATAAACAGCCCGGGGTCATCCCCCCCGCCACTCGGCCAATGCAATGTAAATCAGGCCTGGTCTGTCTGTCCCAACGTGCAGGGCACTTTCGTCTACTTCATGATCAATGCACTGTGGCTGGTGGCGACCCTGGCACTGCAGTTCGTGGGAGCCAACCTCTACATCCAGATCCCGAGCACGAAGAACGAGGGGACGGTCATCGACGTGCTGCCCCTCGCCTTCATGTTCCTCATCACCTTCTCCTCATTGTCCAGTTCCTGGCCATGCTGTACCACAGCTGAGGAGGAGGGGAGGGGGTCGACCCATGCGTGGCCATAGGGGGTGTGTGTGCATGCCGACTCAGTGACCAACAACAGTAACGATTATCTGAAATGGTCCTGGACTTCCCCCCTTGTGCCGTACCGGCCTTCATAGGTGCCACTCGCTGACAGCACTTGCCCCAACAGTATCTTAAGGCTATCCAGGAGATCCATGTCTTTGCCTTTATGTGAGTGTGGGCAGTGTGCTTATGACCAGCTCCGGTTTCGCAGCCGAGGTCTCACTCCGAAACAGTCGGGCAGCATTATCTTTTCATCGGCTGTGTAACACTGGGTGGAAACTACTTGGTTTGTCATTCCATGCGAAGCTCCGGATTTTATTTGACCACATTGATATCTTCCCTTCTTTATTCTTTCGAGAAGGATGTTGAGGTGTCTAAAGTAACATCTGCACCGGTTAGAAACATTCAGGTCACCCTGCCTACAATGCATCCTGGGTTTAACCAGACTGGATTGTGTCAGGAGCTCACATATTCTTAAAAGATCTAGACACACTCCCATTGGTGAGCTCCTCTCACAAGCGTGGCTGTGTTGGCTGGGTCATGTAGCCCCCATGCCCAGCCACTGCATGGCAAAGCAACTATTATTTGGCAGGATAGATCAGACTAAAGGGCACGGCATGGGCTAGGGAAAAAAAGGAATGATATGGTACAAGAGGATATATAGAGATGAGTGGACTTGCCAATAACTGGTACCAGCGGTCTCAAGATTGGCCACTCCTGAGGAGATGCTACTTGGCAGTTGGAGGCAGTCGCCCACCAGCAATAATGGAGGGCAGAGGAGCGATGCTCGCATCCATAAGCAGAGCACCGGGCAGCTAAACACAACAATTTGGCACAGTAGGGGTCACAGCTGGTGCATTGTCAGTCATCTCAGTCAGTCAACCATTGGCTCCTAGGTCTGTCCCGTTAACTCCTGACATTTTGCCACCGTGGCGCCCCGTGCCCCTCCCCCTTCCCCTCCGTGCCCCCCCCCCCCCTCTGCCCCCGTTCAGGTTGTTCATGCTGCTGCACGTGCTCTCCTACGTGGAGTCGTCGTCGTCGGGCCAGCAGTCAAAGAGGGGTGCTGTTGGTCGAGACAACAAAGCATTCGTCAACGATGGAGACGACGATGACGCTCAGCAGCGCCGTCTCAGAGAGATTGTCTTACAGATCCCTGGACCCCCTCCTCACACGCCGCACGTGGGTCCCCTCCCCGCACACAGCACATGGACCCCTTCCACTCACGGCGCACCTGGACCCCCTCCTCACAAGCCGCAAGTGGCCCCCCTCCATGCACGCTGCTCGTGGACCCCCTCCTCGCACGCTGCTCGTGGACCCCCTCCTCGCACGCTGCTCGTGGACCCCCTCCTCGCACGCTGCTCGTGGACCCCCTACTCGCACGCTGCACGTGAATCCCTTCCACGCATCCTCGCACCCTGCACGTGGACCCCCTACTCGCATGTCATACGTGGACCCATGCACGTCGTGGTTTATCAATGACGGTGCGGTCAGTAAAGGTGCAGCCCTGCAAGATGCTTCCCTTGTTGGAAGAGGTGGGAGTTACCCACGCTTTACCCCACCACCGCATGCGACCTGCCGATCGACCAACTGTGCTGTATCCATTTACGCAGCTGGGTGGACAGAGGCAGCGAGATTTAAGAAGCTTGCAGCGTCGCTCCAAATGCCAGGCCTAAGGATCGACCTCTAGATCGCAAGTGTGGTGACGAGTTAATTGCAGCAGGGCAGCCTCTCATTACAATGGAATGCACTCAAAAGTCCTGCTGTACAACAACGGTGGACATCACTTGTGATATCATCGGCTAAAGTAAATGTAGGGGCTTTGAAGCTGCTCCTGGCCACGGACAGAGAAGTCGCTTCTATGTAGCAGTGGTCAGATGAAGGAAACGTCCTGTTGTTGTTTGTATGTTAAATTTATTTTGCACTGCACTTAGCCAACCATGCTATCGTGGATGTAAACATCACCCACACATAGACTGTCCCGTTAACCATAGAAGTTGATCAAATCACATTATTACGCCTGATTAATTTAGAGGTCGAGCGACCCACATGGGAAATCTTGTTTTGAGAAAGGTTTCTCTACCAAACACAGAAAACGATTCCCCATATCGCTTTAATAGACTTATGGAGCTGTTAGTGAGCACCTAATAACGGCAGGCACAGCACACAAGGTGGGTGGCCAGCACCAAGTCAAACTGCATTACCGCACCATTTTATCATTTGAGGCTGAGTCGACCTAGGGGAGGCCCAGAACCGGTTTAGATAATCACCACTATTGTTGGTGGCCATGAGTGGAAGTGAAACTAGCGTCCCAAGGCTCAAATACTTGTGCAGGGCTATGAACACGAGTTTTATTTCACGTTCACTGATGGTCAGATATATATGCCAACATATATTTATAGATATTTTATAATACTCTTTGGTTCTTTCGGTAAAGTCACGTAGGTATAAAATTAAATAAATCACGACGTTTCTATTGCAACACAAGCAATCATCATCAGGTGGGAAACCCAACAGCAAGAAGTTTTTTCTACTGAAGTGGGAGAGAGATGCCATGGTAAGAGGTTTCTAGGTAAGAACGGGGGGCAGGGCAAGGGGGGGGAAGAGGGGGTGTGTGGGCTAGGGGGAGGGGATCGTTGCGTGGACGCTAGATTGATATGTATAATGTGGTTTATTTACAGAGATGTAGAGTTACATTGAGACTGTGTGGATAAATAAAACAAGACAGAGAAGAAGCAGTCATACATCCAGAGCACCACGTTCAGATAGTTTCCCCAAAATATTGTATTGGAGATGTGAATCCATAATTTTAATGCTAAGGCAATGTTTCGCTGCTATTTGCCGCTGAGAAGATGTTATCTCCCTCGATCGGTACACAGGAGGTCATGCTGGACCCTGGCGGTGCCTCTGTTATACTTTTGGAGTTGGCGTGTGCTCTCGCTGTGGTGGTCGGAGCTTGGGTTTTTATCCGGGTTCCTTGGTTCAGATGATTATACTGCTGTTATAAATTCTCACGTGTGGTGATATCAGCTACTGCGATCATCAGCTATCATTACGTGTGACCAGCTCGCCTATGAACAAGAGCTAAGAGCACAGTTGAGTTTAACTGGTAAATAAAACTGTGAATTCCCTTGCACCTTCTGAGGACGGTAGTGTCTTGGTCAACAGGTCACTTACCAAACGCTTAACGATCGATCCAAACCTTTTAGGTCCACGCTTCGCTGGGCGCGTATAGTGGTTACGCACACGTAAAGCTCTGTGTCTTTCTGGTGGATGCGTTGTCGGGCTGGTCCCATGGTGTCTGAAACGTGGAACAGCACGAAGGCGTTGGTGGTGAGCGGTAAAACGTGCACTCCTCCCCCATCACCCCCAGATTAATGTAGGTTACACTCCTCTGCTTGACAATAAATCCCAAAGGTTATTTTTAGTTTATAACGTCGCGATTTATAGCTTTTGTTAAACTTGACAAGATTACGTTTTAGTCCATGGCAATGAGAATAGAGTTCGTTTGTAGGAGAACATATTTGCACGATGCTATTTAAGTAAATTAACATACAATGTGGTAACACGGCACGTACTGATTATATGCACTTTATTGCCTATTGTTTTTTACTTTGCACAAATATAGTTTACTGAACTTTTGCAAGCCGTTATCAGTCATGTATTCTCGACTGCTTGCATATAGATAGTGGCGCAGCCCTGCAATGAATCACCCCTCCAGGCGATTGAGACAGCCTGCCACCTACAGATTGCGCAACAGCGCCCCACACGACTTCCAGCCGTTTGAACTCGGTCGTTGGTGTAATTTGCATTCTTATCTGGAGTAAACCAACCTCCAAATCTACATACCGCTGGGTTCACAGTTTAGCGCGCTAATCAATACTGCACCACTCACTTTAGCATTGCCACATCCAAATAAATAAATGCGTATGCACCAACCGCTTGAAATAATGCCACATCGCATAGTCGTCGTGTCGACAATTAGAGAGGTAGCCAGGTTGCTCAAAGATCAGCGCTGGACTGGTACCATTGAGAAGCTGGGGTCAACCCCGGCTACTGAAACTAAACTTTTATTTTTATTTTACCAGGTAAAGTCCACTAAGATATATACAGCTTTTTTTAAAATAAGCGACATGGCCACAAATAATAGCTCAACGAAGTGGATCATTAATCACGTGTACATTTGTAGCAGCAGTCAAATACTCTTAACGCACTTTTATTCCAAATATGGAGAACAATCCCAGCGACCACGAAGAGAAAGAGGCATGCAATCTCCAAACAGGCATAGCATACAACAGGCATAGCAGGCGAGGTAGTTAACATCTCCTAGTCACCGTGGCACCCTGCCTGTGACTGGCAGGGCTCTCCCGGTATAGTTAGCTGATGGCCTCAGCCCGGTCACCAACGATTCAAAGACGGATTGTAAAAAAACAAATTAATTGGTATTGGTTCCCACGTGACCACTTGATTTGATTTGCTCTGACGGATGGTGGTGAGTATATCTGAATATTGCCTTTATACTCAAACCATCTAACCCAAAGTAAACAGACAGTCCTCGACTTGCGAGTGTCCGACTTACGAACGCCCGCTTCCATGAAATATATAAAATAAGAAAAATATTGATTTAAAATGCGAACTTGCAATTGCAAACTGAACTGCCGGCTTACGAACCGTTCGAATTTCGAACAGGTCTCAGGAACGAACTAGGTTCGTAACCCGAATACTGCCCAGAAATAACTTCTGCTCAATAGGTTTGTGGTCATATATAGTTACTAATTATTGTTAACATGGGGATAGTACATTTGTGTGATGTAGGTGCTGGATGTGGTCATAGCTGGGATCCTATCCTTTTCTATATTTATAGAGCACCTTTGGTCAAGGCACGCTTTCCAACATTTAAAAGCTGTAACAAAAACAAAGTGATTTATATGGCAAGGGCAGTGCAAGGGCCGAGGAATGAGTGTCCCGAACAGAGGACATGTGGCTTCATGCAAGAGATATAGGGAAGGAACGGAACAAAATGGAACGGTAAAAAGGGAAGAGGAAGGGGATGGGCTATTAAAAAGAGGTGAGGCCTTCAGAGAGGAATGGAAGAAGGTTATGGAGGTGGCCTGCTTCATGTTCAAGTATCTCTCTATTTACAAAGTTCGATTTTACGATATTTCACGTTCATGCAATTGACAAATTACGTGTTCTAATGCTGTGCTGTGCTGTGTGATTGTCACGCGGCCCCCATGGTGTCAGCCAGCGCTGGTCTCAGACCCTCGGTACCCACTATATCTGTTTACCTGCTATGAAGTAGGAGCATTGCTCGAAACGTCGACAATTATATACATGTCCTTTCAATGCATTGTTGTTAACGAGTGTGTTGTAGAGGAGGTTAATTGACCATACTTCACCACGCTGACCAAACCGGGTTGGTGGAGGTAGGTGAACATTGTATAAACGTGGAGAGGAAGGAAAGTACGGTACAATATTTGAATTCATACGCACACAGTGGGGAGCACAGGCGTTGCCTCTGCCAGTGATCTCAGTCAACCCACCGCTCCTGGGTCTGTCCCGTGAACTCCTCCTGCACCCAGCTGGCACAGCAGTCAACCCATAGCACCTGGGCCTGTCCTGGGACTCCTACCAGTAGCAAGCCTCCCACACTGCAAGTCGACTCAAAGTGCACTTAGCCTGTGACAAGCGCCGTGGTGCCGTCACCACCACTTAATGGCGGATGGCAGCTGTTGTTAATGCACGGTGGAACAGAGTTCAGCTTCCAATGAGTAGGATGGTACGGTGTATGTGTGTATAAAGCAGCAGCACTGGAGAGACAAAGGTGGCCGGGTGTGGTGGTACCGGGTTTTATCGGTACTTCTTGCTAACAGCACTTGTCCCAACAGCCTCATAGAGGCTATACATGAGTCTTTGTCTTTGCAGTGGTTTGTGCACTGCGCCACGGTCTCTGTGACCTTTATTGCACTGAGGTCCAGGTCGTTATAGGTCCAGCCTTGACGAACGCCTTTCAACGTATTGCATGCTTCTCCAAATTATAAGACGAATCCAAAAACATACATATTTGGCCTCACACAAGACAAAGATCGCCCGTATAGCCTGAACAGACTGTTGGGGAAAGTGCTGTAAGCGAGCACCAATGAAGGCTGACACAGCACACGAGGGTTGGGTGGCCAGAACCACGCCCGGACGCCTTTATCTCTACAGTGGCCATGTTAACACATTACACCGTACCGGGTAATAATGTGAGGCTGAGTCGAAGTTAGGGGAGGCCGTGAGCAGGAATCGAACTCGGGTCACCAAGTTCGTAGCGCCGAGCGCTGCTCTTCACAATAACAAAAAGTCGCCATTCGCCACTAAGTGGTGGTGACGTTACCATGACACTTGTGCCAGGCGATGTGCACTTTGAGGCCACGTGAATTGTCGAAGACCCTCTAACAGTAGGTCACAGGACAGACCCAGGTGCCTTGGGTTGACTGAGATGACTGGCAGATGCACCACCTGTGCCTCCTATTGTGCCAACTTCCTGTATTTTTTTCGACCCGGTTATCCGCTCATTGTTGTGAGCGTCGCTCCTCTGCCCTCCGCTGTTGTTGGAGGACGATTGCCTCAAACTTCCCAATAGCGTCTTCTAGGTGCACGTATCCTGGCACTGCACAGTAGCATCCTTAACGAGCCTCCTCGCTCACTCTACACGAAGCTGCGGGTCGTGCTCTTACATGTGGACGTCTCCTGGATTATAACTTTTGCTTTAAAATGCACAAGCTAAATGTGCGTCTCAGAATCGGTAGACCGCGGTAGAATGGAGAAGGATGTTGGAGTGGTGGTGCCGCGCCTGGCACATTAAAATAACAACCCGCCGAGCCGAGTTAGATAGCAAGACACGGCTAACATCTGCAGTGGCGAAGTGATGACACCTTGGATGAAGGTGAATCATTCCAAAAGCACGATTAATGATGATCCGTACCTCGAGATTCCTGGCTGGCTGCTGGCTGGGCGCCTCTCCACTCCAACCACAATTACTCCACTGTTAGTGGCTGATGTAGGCCGTTGCTACAGAAACTAGCTGGATAACATAACTGGCTATGCGGGATTATTTGTCGAACAAATGAAATTAAACGGCTTAAACGGAAGTCCGGCAGACGTCTAATAATAGTAATAATTATAATCATTATTAATTGGCATAGATAGCGACACCGAAAAGATGGAAATAACGAATAGAGAAGACTGACCACGGCTCATTTAAAATCGCTCTAACTTTTAAATGTGCTCCTATCAACGTAATTATTTTGCCAAGATGCTTATTTCCTAGATGTGCGTGTATGTATATCTATAACCTCAGTCTTTGCGTTTTATTATCAGAATCAGAATCTTTAGTTATCCTGGAGAAATATGATAAGCTATGAAGATATTTTTCAGAGATGTCCAGTAGGGATGGGTCAGAAACTTAAACGATAGGAGTAAGCAAATCACTCAAGATAAATGTATCAATAAATGAAAAACTAAAAAAAGCTATTTAATTTACCAGGTAAGGCCCATTGACTTATTAGCTATTTTCAGAATAGACTTGGCCACAAATGATAGCTCCACAAAGTAGCTTATTGTGTGGACATTGTATTGCAGGCAGACACTACACGCACATTGTTGATTCTGAATGAGGAGGGAAAAACCAGAGGACCCGAAAAAAAATGCACGCGACCACGGGGCGAGAGAGTGAGACATAAACTCAAAATATACTGAAGGTCACGGGACAGACCCAGGGGCCATGGGCTGACTGAATTAGATGACTGGCAGATGTACCACCTGTGCCCCCTACTGTCAACTTAACGCATTACATCCGCCCGGCGCTCCGCTCGATGGAGTCGGGATCTAACCCACGAACCTCGTGCAGATTACTGTTCGTGCTCCGAGCGCAGGAGGACTAAGAGACGAGTCTGAACACGGACAGCTGTCGTTTGCTTGCGTGGCTGAGCTTCGTGACCTGCGAGACGAATCCACAGCCTGCCGCGTGTGTGGTGATTTGTTGCTTTCTTATTTATCCATACGAGTCGCACTGAACCGTGGGGCATTTTGAGCTGCGAAGCAACTGTGTACCGCATAGTAAAGTTTTTTTTGGATTATTTCGCGTAAATATAAATGTGTCGTTAACCCACCACCACCCGACACAGCTAATCAGCAAGGTTTGTCACCTAAACAAAACGTGCCAATTACTATGGGCAGCCACCCCGCTAAGGCGGTCACAGTAGGACGATTGGGATCGGTAAGAGCAGTGTTCTTTATTTCAAGGCCCACGGGCCAATGGCGGCCCCAGGTGGCCTTCAGTGTGACCCCTGACAGCACATGGATATGAAAACACCCCTTGCAGGTGAGGCGGTGTGGCGGCTCTCAGACTGATGTCATATCGGCTGAAGTAGCCTCCCTCTGAAAATGAGTGAAGAACACTGTTTTTGGATCAGGAGGAGGTGGTGGCAGAACCTTCGAGAAACCTTTGAGAAGGGACATGGACCACGGGGGCCCTGGGTGACTGTGCAACTCGCCCTCTCACCTATACTCACCGTTGTCCTTCACCAACGTGGTTAGGAATGGTCAAAGTCCAACACGCTCCCCACATACCCCCGACCGCGATTGCGGAATTAAACAACGATGAGGCAATTAAGGATTGCCCCTTGCTGTGGCTGAACGCTATCGCGGGATGAATGTCAAGGCAGGTGCGCGGACTTCATCCCAATCGATACACTTTGTGAGCTTTGCAATTGCAGGGATAATCAAATCACGTTCCTCTAATCACCTCGATAAGGCTTCTCACCGAGCCAGGTTGTTTATAAGTCAACATCCCCTTATCCATTCACGTTCACGTGAGACGAATTGAGTTCACATTCTACTGGGGGTATGTGCGTGCGCATGTCTGTATGCATTTGGAGCCGCGGAACAGTGAACACGAGTTCGATTTCCGCTCACCTCCAATATCGGGTGACGAATATCTGAACCCGTACTGGGCCTCCCCTATGTCGACTCGGACTAAAACGAGTATCGGGTGCGGTGTGTAAAACATCAGCACTGGTGAGACAAAGGCGGCCGGATGTGGTGTTGCTCGTGCCAGCCTTCACCCATACAACCTTCAACAGTCTGTTGAAGCTTGTATGGGAGAACGTTGTCTTGCGTGTGTCTCTCTCTCTGTCTCCCGCCATATTGTGTGTCTCTCGCGTTATGCTCTCACAATCTGCCTTTAACTTCTCATCAATTCACTGCCGTTCACCAATTTCTGCACGAGTGCCTATCACATCAAAATCCGAATATTTATGTATATTGCAGGAGGAATCCGATGAGCTATGAAGCTCTTTTTCACAGATGTCCATTAGGGGTAGGTCAAAGCGTTACATCAACAAACAATACAAAACACGATAGGAGTGCAAAGTATAGGAAAGGTAAACAAATCACTACAAAAAAATTGAAAGGAAAATAAACAATATTTAATTTACCAGGTAAAGCCCATTGAAGTATTAGCTTCTTTTTTCAGAAGCAACCTGGCCACAAATTATAGCTTCACGAAGTTGGCTTATCATGTGGAAATGAAAAGCAGCCAAATGTATAGCAGCCAAATTATCTTAATAATCTAAACGCATGTTTAAATATCCATCCCCATGCGCTTCTGCCACCGTCTGAGACGTTTTTCCTTCCGATATTATGAAGCCACTGAAGCTATGCACTTTTAAATCATAAATTAGATTAAAATCGAATTTCTTTAGAACGGCTTTTTTTCCTTTGCCAGTACCAAAATATGAGAATAGGTTTTCCCCTTTATCTGGCAACAAAACAAGTGTTAAGATTTTGATTTAAAGCTTTCGTGACTGCAGGGATTAATATTCTTGGTTCTTTCGGTAAAGTCACGTAGAAGGGAAACAATCAAAGAATAAAAATATAAAACAATCATCATGATGATAATTGCTTGTGTTACAGTCGAAACGTCTTGAGAATTTTATTGTTTTATATTTTTATAATTTGATTGTTTCCCTTCTACGTGACTTTACCGAAAGAACCAAGAATATGAATCCCTGCAGTCACGAAAGCTTTAAATCAAAAAGAATATAGGTGTTAAGATGTTAAAACACCAAAGTGAAACCTTTAACAAGGAATCTTGTCTGCATTAACACTGTTTGAGACTAGGCTCCAAAGAAAGCTGTCTCTGGTGTGGACCAACCAGTTTCAAAGACAATGCATATAATATATTCTTGGTTCTTTCGGTAGTTTGTTGTCCTTCCCCCGCACCTCCGATTAGCACGGTTGGCTACGTACGGTGCCAAAGAAGATCAACAAACACCTAATTATGTTGTATATTTCCCAATATTTTTAAGTCTTGCTGTTAAAATCTATCTTTTTAAAGGGCTGCCCTTGTCAGCATCGCCTATGATCGTTGTATTTCACCTGCTCTGAATAAAGATGCCATCTGTGAATGTTTCACCTGAGCCGAGTCACAATTCCCACTCTGTGTTTATTATGTTTCACAGAGATGGCCTTGAGGCAGGGAAACACCATTTCCTTTTACATTGCTAGATACATCACCCCAAAGGAGTCCCGGCGGCGATGCTGCTATCGGGCGCACAGTCACAGAGTGGGAACTCCTCAGCAGGCGATGAGTCACGAGGAGCATCTTGATGAGCACGACCCTTGCTCTGCAGAGGGACGGTCTTCTTGCTGAAATAGCCTCACGCAGTGGGTTCGTGATGTTGATGGATACCGGTCTGCCCTGCAATAAACATTACCACGATGACTGTGTCCATATGTAACATCCTACATATGAGAGAGAACCGGGTGGTGGCGGCTTCGCACGTCCCCGGTAATCCAGCACTATAGAGGCAGCAGGGAGGGTTGGTGGATCACCCACAGATGATGTCGTGAAACTCCCTTCCCGTGGGCTTCGAGGAAGTGCCTTACCCTGGCTCGTCAGGAGAGGGCGATACATCAAGTGGACTAATCGCCATCTGTTTCAATCTGAACCGGGATTGAACGTTGCCTCGTGCAACACGTGGGTTTTCACCAGGTTATTGGGTTTGCTCCCACTTGCGTATAATGATAAACACAGCTGATCATTTATTGGCTATGAACAACTTAAAATAAAAACTCAATGTAGCATCAGCAAGCCCCTCCTTAAAATGAGTCTTTCCACTCAATGTGGCTTTCCTGGATATAAGTAAATATTGATTACGAGGAAATTTAAAGTGGATTAACTGCTAATTCCTGTGGATTACGAGCTAATTGTAGATGAGTATTATTAGTAGTGTAATGCTTTGTGCTGACTGTTATTAAACCACTGTTGTCTGCACTCCTTCAATGGAGGAGGAATAACACTACACAAATTCTCTCCTGCAGTCCTCTCGTGGCTAGCAGACCTTGACATTGGCATCCAGTTCCTGAGCTCCCGAGCCGATTGCTGCCATATGCAAGAGTAGACGAGAATCAGATTCGCGTGATGACTCATCACCTGTTCTGGTTGCCTCGCTGTGCCCTGTGCACCCGATAGGAGCATTGTCGGGACTAATCTAACTGACTCACTATTTTTTTTATTTTACCTGGTAAGTCCCATTAAGCTGTACAGCTCTTTTTATAAAGGAGCTGACCACAAATTATAGCACAACGAAGTAACTTATCACTTGCGAATTTATAGCAGCCAAATACTCTAAAGGCATATTGATTCTAAATGTGGAGGGAAAAATTGGAGGACCCGGAGAAAAATCCACTCGACCACAGGGAGAAAGACATGCAAACTCCAAATATGCAGCAGGCGTCACAGTCGGGATCAAACCCACGGTCTTCTGTATACCAATCGAGGGAGTTAACATCTTGTCACCGTGGCCCCCCTCAGGTAAATCTCAGTTTCTCGCATTACGAGGAGGCACGACGATTTCACGGCCTCGACGGTATTTTTTTCATATAAATACATTTTGTGGTGAAATTAGTTCAGAATCAGAATCTTTATTTATCCTGGAGAAATCCGATGAGCTCTCAAGCTCTTTTTCAAAGGTGTCCCAAAGGGGCCAGTCAAAAAGTTACAACAATGCAAAAACACGAATAGGAGTGCAAAGTAGAGGAAAGGTAAGCAAAGAACCAAGAATGAATATATAACATAGATAAAGTATACAAGTTCATATTTCAAAAGTATATAAATTTCCAAGCTCGGTTTAAACAACAGCAAGGAAAGTGCCAGACGTTGCACATTAAAAAGTAACTTTACATTGTAAGAAGAAAAAGACCACGCGCCTTGACAAAGGAATTAGCATATAATTTAGCATTGAAATGGCTCATTGAAATAGCTAAGATAAAGTATACACATCCGCAGAGGTACCCCTTGACAAAGGAATTAGCGCTGGAGTGGAAGAAGCCACGTTTAGATCACGACCTTTAAGCTGTGTGAGAAGAAAAAGGACAAGTGCCTTGACAAAGGAATTACCATATAATTTAGCATTGAAATGGCTCATTGAAATAGCTAAGTTAAAGTATACACATCCGCAGAGGTACCCTTTGACAAAGGGATTAGCATCGAATTTAGCATTGAAATAGCTGAGTGATTAGCTTGTAACTGCTCGCAGAAATAGCTATATTAAATTTAGAGCATATACGTTCACCGAGGCACCTAGTACTCATCAAACAGGAGAATTTAGCGAAACACAACCACGCTCAGACATCGGACCTGTGTGCGAGCAAACAAGGTGTTCTGACAAAGAAATTAGCATAAAAAGTTAGCATTTGATTGGCGGATTTTAGGAAAGAGGTGGTGTACGTGCCGGTGGACTCGCAGTTTGGCGCGGGGGGGGGGGAGGGGGGAGGGGGGAGTTTACCTATTGATGGTGTGAAAAGGGGGATTTTATAAGAGCTGCGAAAGTTTGGGGTACCACTACTTGAAAACTATACTGTACCATTGAAATTAGTTTAATGTTTAGTTCGATTTAGAACATCTTTCCAATGGTTGCTTAATTTGAAACCATCCTCTCGGTTGAAATTGTGTCTGTGTTTGTAGATCTGAATTGCTTCATGAACAAATCTCTGATAAAAGCCCGTGGGTTTGCAAAGAACCTTGGTATCAGAGAAAATTATATCGTGATCCCCCACAGCATTGTAACAGTGATCAGCCACGGCAGAAGAATTCTTTTGCCGTGTTTCAAATATGATTTGTGCTCGCGAATTCGGTCAGAGACATGTCGCTTTGTCTCACCGATGTAGCAATCACCGCAGGTACAACTCAATTTGTAAACCCCGGGGTACTGTAAATCAGGAATGACATCCTTCACAGATGGGATCAGATCACGAATTTTGTGTACTGTATTGAACCGGACCTGGATCTTGTGTTTGTTTAGAATTTTGGAAATATTTTTAGTAACACCTGCTATATATGGAAGTGTGATGGCTTTCACCGGAGTATCAAGTGGTTGTTTCTGTATGGAGGGAGAGACAGCTTGGCGGATGGTACGGTCAGAGTAACCATTCCTTTTGAGGGCCAGGTGTATATGTTTTAATTCACTGGTCAGGTGGTGTTGGTCCGAAATGCAATGAGCCCTATGGTATAAAGTTTTGATGAGAGAATTCTTTTGGGCTGGGTGGTGGTGGGAATCAGGTTTCAAGTAGGAATCTGTGTGGGTGGGTTTCCTGTAGACAGAATGCCCCAATGAGCCATCAGGTCTCCTCTCAAACAGAACATCTAAGAATGGTAGCTTGCCATCTTTCTCCAGTTCCATGGTGAATTTGATGGCGGGATGTCTGGAACTGATGTGGTGTAGGAAAAGGTTCAGAGCTGGGAGGCCATGTGGCCAAATGACGAAAGTGTCATCCACATATCTCTTTCACAGGGAAGGTCTGAGGGTGGAAGTCTGGATAGCGTCTGATTCAAATTTCTCCATGAAAATATATTGAAATAATTGAAAATTTGGTCCAACATTGACTAGACCCCGACACACCTGCACTGGTTAGGCACTGCCTCAACAATACCTACTTTATTTGGAAGGGCTCCTTCTACAAACAAAATGAGGGTACCCCCATGGGATCCCCCTTATCACCAGTGATAGCCAATATTTTCATGGAGAAATTTGAATCAGACGCTATCCAGACTTCCACCCTCAGACCTTCCCTGTGGAAGAGATATGTGGATGACACTTTCGTCATTTGGCCACATGGCCTCCCAGCTCTGAACCTTTTCCTACACCACATCAATTCCAGACATCCCACCATCAAATTCACCATGGAAGTGAAGAAAGATGGCAAGCTACCATTCTTAGATGTTCTGTTTGAGAGTAGACCTGATGGCTCATTGGGGCATTCTGTCTACAGGAAACCCACCCACACAGATTCCTACTTGAAACCTGATTCCCACCACCACCCAGCCCAAAATAATTATCTCATCAAAACTTTATACCATAGGGCTCATTGCATTTTGGACCAACACCACCTGACCAGTGAATTAAAACATGTACACCTGGCCCTCAAAAGGAATGGTTACTCTGACCGTACCATCCGCCAAGCTGTCTCTCCCTCCATACAGAAACAACCACTTGATACTCCGGTCAAAACCATCACACTTCCATATATAGAAGGCGTTACTAAAAATATTTCCAAAATTCTAAACAAACACAAGATCCAGGTCCGGTTAAATACAGTACACAAAATTCGTGATCTGATCCCATCCGTGAAGGATGTCATTCCTGATTTACAGTACCCCGGGTTTACAAATTGAGTTGTACCTGCGGTGATTGCTACATCGGTGAGACAAAGCGACATGTCTCTGACCAAATTCGCGAGCACAAATCAGATTTGAAACACGGCAAAACGAATTCTTCTGCCGTGGCTGATCAATGTTACAACGCTGTGGGGGATCACGATATAATTTTCTCCGATACCAAGGTTCTTTGCAAACCCACGGGCTTTTATCAGAGATTTGTTCATGAAGAAATTCAGATCTACAAACGCAGACACAATTTCAACCGAGAGGATGGTTTCAAATTAAGCATCCATTGGAAAGATGTTCTAAATCGAACTAAACATTAAACTAATTTCAATGGTACAGTATATTTTTCAAGTAGTGGTACCCCAAACTTTCGCAGCTCTTATAAATTCCCCCTTTTCACACCGTCAATAGGTAAACGCCCCCCCCCCCTTCCCCCCCCCCCCCCCGCGCAAAACTGCGAGTCCACCGGCACGTACACCACCTCTTTCCTAAAATCCGACAATCAAATGCTAATTTTTATGCTAATTTCTTTGTCAGAACACCTTGTTTGCTCGCACACAGGTCCGATGTCTGAGCGTGGTTGTGTTTCGCTAAATTCTCTTGTTTGATGAGTACTAGGTGCCTCGGTGAACGTATATGCTCTAACTTTAACGTAGCTATTTCTGTGACCAGTTACAAGCTAATCACTCAGCCATTTCAATGCTAAATTCGATGCTAATTCCTTTGTCAAGGCACTTGGCCTTTTCCTTCTCACACAGCTTAAAGATCGCGATCTAAGCGTGGCTTCTTCCACTCCAACGCTAATTCCTTTGTCAAGGGGTACCTCTGCGGATGTGTATACTTTAACTTAGCTATTTCAATGAGCCATTTCAATGCTAAATTATATGCTAATTCCTTTGTCAAGGCGCGTGGTCTTTTTCTTCTCACACAGCTTAAAGGTCGTGATCTAAGCGTGGCTTCTTCCACTCCAGCGCTGTCCTCCAGACAGTCTCGTCCCTTCACCTGATGAAGGCCGCTTGTGTTGTGGCCGAAACGTCGTGATTTTTTGTTATTTTATTTTCACCTACGTGACTTTACCCAATAGAACCAAAGAGTATGGATCCTAGCAGTCACGAAAGCTTTAAATCTAGAATTTACATTGTAACTTTTAAGTCTATAGTTATAGATTGAACAAAGATAATGACTTTTTACTGGAATGGGGAATGCAGCAGCAGTTACACCCGAGGCAGCAATGAGAGGCGCACCGGCAATCTCGTCAATCCGCTGCTGGATCCAATGCTCGCTTAGTGACGAGCAAGAGAGCGCAACGCTAACGTCAGTGGTGAGTACTTGAACGGCCGGTCCCTGAGGCACCGACCCCTTTACCGAACCGTGGCAAAGTAAAGAACACAGTAACACTCATGGAGAGAGGGCTTTATCCGGAATGGCATCTACAAAGAGGCTACGAATTCTCCGATCGATGTTCACAGGTGTGCGTTGTACCGCGTGTGGGGAGCGGTGGCACATCGGTTATCGAGCCGATGCTCTGAATGGATGGCATTGCTGATAGAATGTCACTTTGCTGACTTCTCTGTATCTTGTTTTATTCATCCATATAGTCTCAATTTAACTCTGCATCTCTGTAAATGAACAACATTATTAATATTTATCAATATATATAGGCATACATATGGCCATAAATTAACATGGACTAAAACTCATATTCATTTGAAAATAGTGTATTTTGCGCTAAGATCCTGGCGACCCGAGTTCGATTATGTGAACCGGTCCTGGGCCTCTTCTAGGTCGACTCAGCCTCAAATGAGTACCTGGTGCGATGTGTAAACATCGCCACTCGGGAGAGACAAAGGCGGCCGGGGGTGGTGCTGGCCACCCAACCCCACGTGCCATGCTGGCCTTCATAGGCGGTGCTCCGTAACAGCACTTGCCCCAACGGTCTGTTAAGCCTACGCGGGGGATCTTTTATTTGTTGTACCGCATGAATGTTGCGCCCCACGTGCCTGGAGCGAGCGAGCTTCCTGAGGAACTGGGCAGGCGAAACGTCGCGCATTGGCACGATGCGCCACGCGTTTTCCAACCCGAGAGCTCATCAGATAGTCGTGCAGCTACCAAACACACCGATTGCATGCAAGGCTAGGTGTTCCCTCGACTTAAACATCTTACAATCCAGTCTCACATCGCCTTGATGCAAGAAGACATCTAAAGTGGGCCCTGGTCATTCATAAAACCCGTATTGGCAAATCTGTGTTGCACTTAGCTAATTCATTAACCCAAGAAACATAAGACGTGCATCAAATTTCCATTTAACTCTTCCTCAAACAAAAATATGAATAGGTGACCAAGCCTTTGACGTTGCAGACTATAACTGTTGTACATTTAACTAATTTTGCATAGTACGGAGCCAAACGTTATAATCGGAGTTGCTGGACACAAAAGAAATTGCAGATGTGATTTGTATCCTTGATCCTTGCCCCTCATGCATCGATAGTTCAATGTTCATGTGCAGTGTGTTGTTGTTTTGGTGAAGTCTGGGACTATTCTTCTTTGGTTCTTTCGGTAAAGTCACGTAGAATGAGAATAAAATAATACATTTATAAAATACAATAACACAATAATATTCTCACGACGTTTCGGCCACAACACATCGGCCTTCTGATGAGAATATTATTGCGTCATTTTATTTTATCAATTTATTATTTTATTCTCATTCTACGTGACTTTACCGAAAGAACCAAAGAAGATGAATCATTGCAGTCATGAAAGCTTTAAATCGAAATCTGGGACTATTGTTTTTTGTTTTGCTGCCTTGCCCCAAGAATGCATTCAGTGTTGCAAATTTGGACTTCATAATTTGTTTGGTTATGTATTTATGTTTTGTGACTTTCTTACCTTTTCTCTATTTTGCACGATTTTCCTTAAGACCAAAACAGGTGAATTTATACACAATGCTTGCTGCCGCCTGATGATGCTAGTTCTGAGCGTTGCTCCTCCAACCTCTGCTGTTGTTAGAGGGTGACGGCCTCCAACTGCCCAATAGACTCACAGTGCACCTACCCTGGCACTGCCCAGTAGCGTCCTTCACGAGCCTGCTCCTCTGCCTCCTCTACAGAGGCCGACCTATGCTGTGTAGCAAACAAAGACAAAGATCCCCGCTGAAGCCTTAACAGCACCATTCCCAGCCGCCTTTGTCTCCTCAGTGGCGAAGCTTACTACAAACCGCACTAGGTACTCATTTAAGGCTAAGTCGACCAAGGGGAGGCCCGGGACCGGTTCAGATAACCATCGCAGGTGTTGACCGTGAACGGGAATCGAACCTGGATTGCCGGGTTTGTATCACAGCACGTTAACCATAGCACTACCGCAACCTGAAATGTGTAGCACCGTAGGCTGTAATGTATGAATTGTTTATCCTGACGCAAACATGAGGATATAATCTGTTAGCGGAGATTAGAGTATGTAGTCTTCCATATTCAACGCGCCCCTGTGTTACAACTTGCCCAATAATCTAACGGAGATAGACCCCACATCGAAGTTCTGTGTGGAAGCCACTGTCCCCGCAATATCCCCATGCACCCGCGCAATGCAATAATCCACGAGCTTACATTCCAACGTTCAAAGTCCACTCTATTTGTCCTCCACGGGGATTTCTAGATTTTCTCAACTCATCCCCCATTTCAAGACGAGAGTCTGTGTAATATCGGCAGTTCACCAACACTGATTCAAGGGAGCCCGATGCTGCTGACGAGGCACCATACGTCGTAAGCGGTCAAGACGTTTTGGTGTCTTCATTTATTAAGGAGCATAAACCATGGCTTAAAGCTTTCGTGACTGCAGGAATCCATACTTTTTGGTTATTTCGGTAAAAGTTACGTAGGTATGGCCCGCTGGTTCTTCAGTTCCATTGCTGGATTATTTTTTTCTGTCTGAGAATGACCGATTGTGTTGCAATCGAAACGTCGTGATATATAATTTTTATTTTTTTATTTTTATACCTACGTTCCTTTTCGAAAGAACCAAAGAGTATCTTTTGGTAAAGTCACGCAGAACAAAATTATAAAACAAAAAACTATGACGTTTCGATCGCAACATAAGCAATCGTCATCAGGAGGAAAAAGGAGGGGGAAAGCTGCTGAGGCAGACTTTTTATAGGTTTGAAATGGGTGTAGCCCAAGGGTCACAAACAAAGTGGGCGGGGCTAGTGATGTTAAATGAGAAATTTGCATGTTAATGTAAGATGGGAGGGCGACTTCCACGCCGAGGGCACAGAGGTGGCTATTGTAATGTGAGAGATTAGCATGTTAATGTAAGATTGCAAAGCCGCCGCGATGTCGAGGACGTGAGCGATGGTGGCTGTGTTAGTGTGAGACATTTAACCTATTAATGTAAAATCAGAAAGTCGAAAATAACAACTAACATCGGAAGGTAGGATGGAAACATCACAGCCAGTTATGACTTGAACTGGTTAATAACGTCCTTCAAATGATTGCTCAGTTTGTACCCATATTCTCGGTTGAAATTGTGTCTGTCTATATATCTGGATGGCTTCATGAACGAATCTTTGGTGATAGCCGGTGGGTTTGCAAAGTACTTTCGTTTTGGATAAATCAATTTCGTGTGAGCTCATCGCATTTAAACAGTGATCAGCCACAGCCGAGGTATTGGTCCTACCATGTTTCAGATCTGCCTTATGTTCCCGAACACGGTCCAAGACATGTCGCTTAGTTTCCCCAATGTAACTACTGCCACAGACACAGCTTAGTTTGTAGACGCCGGGGTATTGCATGTCAGAGATCACATCCTTCGCAGATTATGAATGATTTTGGAAATATTTTTGGTGACCCCTGCTATGTATGGCAAGGTGACGGTATTGATTGGGTCCTCAGATGGTTCTTTCTCAGCGGTTGGGGTGATAGCTTTAAGCATTGTGTAGTCTGAATATCCATTCATCTTGAGAGCTTGGTGTACGTGTTCCAGTTCACTGGCTAGGAGATGATGGTCGGAAATACATCGAGCTCTATGGTGTAGAGTTTTGATGAGGGAATTCTTCTGGGATGGATGGTGGTGGGAGTCAGGTTTTAGGTAGGCATCCATATGGGTGGCTTTCCTGTAGACAGTCTCCCATTGAGCCATCTGGTCTCTTTTCGATTAAAACATCCAAGAATGGTAACTTGCCATCCTTTTCCACCTCCATGGTGAATTTGATGGCTGGGTGTATGGAATTGGTTGAGGAACTGGTTCAGAGCTGGTCGGTCACATGGCCAGATGACGAACATGTCATCTGCGTACCTCTTCCACAAGGACGGACATACAGTGCATGCCTGTATGGCATCTGTCACAAATTTTTCCGTGAAAACATCAGCTACAACAAAGTTCGAGGTTGACACGATTGTTATCATTCAGAGTAACAGTCCAATTTCCGACAGCCTAAAATCGGTTCTAGCCAAAGGGTTGAATTTTGCAGTCACCCCTAAACACATCCCAGTTGATGATATAATTGCCCAGGTCTAAGGAGATCTTAAGGGTTTGGGACATATTACTGCAGACGTGGCAAGATCGGAAATCGCTGCAATCCTTAAAAACGCTAAGTCACCTACTAGCAACATCGGTAAGGATGAGCACTTTGAGCTTTCTCAATTCAAAAAGATAGAGCACATCGTCATTCTCTCAGCTGACAAGGGCAATCCCACAGACATCATGGACAAAACCACATACAAGAACAAAATTCAGGACCTACTTAATGATGGTAGCTATACAAAAATCAATGGAGATCCCACCAACTGCCTCGTTAAAAAAAAATAATATCATCACTGATTCGACATCTTTAATCGAACCAACCAAGCGGTTTTCCTTAAAACCCTCTGCTGCTAGATCACCCAGATTGTGAACGATTCGTTCATGAAGCCATCCAGGTAAAGTGGTACCTCGGTATACGTCGTTAATTCGTTCCAGAAGGTAATTTAGACACTAATTACTAAAATGCATACAGAAGCAACGTGACCGCGTTGCTGCCAGCTGCGCTGGTCACGTGGCATGCCTCAACCACGCACGCGCGCGCGCGCCTCGACCCGGGGCTTCACCCTCCATGGGGGCAGCCCCCCACGCCCCCCGCCCCTCTCCCCAACGCCGCCCCCGCCCCTCTCCACCCGCTCCTCTCCCCCACGCCCCCCGCTCCTATCTGCCACGCCCCCTGCCCATCTCCCCCATGCCCCCCGCTCCTCTCCCCCACGTCCCCCGCCTCTCTCCCCTCTCCCCCACGCCATCCCGCCCCTCTCGCTTTGTTTCAGTCATGAACGGGGCATACGCGGGTACTGTACGCGGTGACTCATCCCGACCCATACAAGTTCTAGCAAGCGCGTCGTATCCCAAGCAAGACGTCGTATCCCAAGACATTTTTTCTCGTAAAACACGATATATACCAATTTCGACGTATTCCAAAGCGGTCGTATACCGAGGTACCACTGTATATAGACACAGACACAATTTCAACCGAGAAAATGGGTACAGACTGACTAATCATTGGAAGGACGTTATTAACCAGTTTATGTCATAACTGGCCGTGATGTTTCCATCCTACCTTCCGATGTTAGTTGTTATTTTCGACTCTCTGATTTTACTTTAACAGGTTAAATGTCTCACACTAACACAGACACCGTCGCTCGCGTCCTCGTCGTGGCGGCGGCTCTGCGATCTTACATTGACATGCTAATCTCTCACATTACAATAGCCACCTCTGCACCCTTGGCGTGGAAGTCGCCCTCCGATCTTACAATAACATGCAAATTTCTCACTTTAACATCACTAGCCCCGCCCACTTCTTTATGACCCTTGGGCTACATCAGCAGGAAACGACCACAGTCAGCATGCAATGCTGTAGTAATAGCAGGATACCACCACAGTCAGCATGCAATGCTGTAGTCATAGCAGGATACCACCACAGTTAGCATCGCAATGCTGTAGTCATATCAGGATACCACCACAGTCAGGATGCAATGCTGTAATCATAGCAGGATACCACCACAGTCAGTATGCAATGCTGTAGTCATAGCAGGATATCACCATAGTCAGCATGCACTGCTATAGTCATAGCAGGATACAACCACAGTCAGAATGCAATGCTGAAGTCATAGCAGGATACCACTGCAGTCAGTATGCAATGCTGTAGTCATAGCAGGATACCACCACAGTCAGCATGCAATGCTGTAGTCATAGCAGGATACCACCACAGTCAGCATGCAATGCTGTAGTCATAGCAGGATACCACCACAGTCAGCATGCAATGCTCTAGTCATAGCAGGATACAACCACAGTCAGCATGCAATGCTTTAGTCATAGCAGGATACCACCGCAGTCAGTATGAAATGCTGAAGTCATAGCAGGATACCACTGCAGTCAGTATGCAATGCTGTAGTCATAGCAGGATACCACCACAGTCAGCATGCAATGCTGTAGTCATAGCAGGATACCACCACAGTCAGTATGCAATGCTGTAGTCATAGCAGGATACCACCACAGTCAGCATGCAATGCTGTAGTCATAGCAGGATACAACCACAGTCAGCATGCAATGCTGTAGTCATAGCAGGATACCACCGCAGTCAGTATGCAATGCTGATGTCATAGCAGGATACCACTGCAGTCAGTATGCAATGCTGTAGTCATAGCAGGATACCACCACAGTCAGCATGCAATGCTGTAGTCATAGCAGGATACCACCACAGTCAGCATGAAATGCTGTAGTCATAGCAAGATACCACCACAGTGAGCATGCACTGCTATAGTCATAGCAGGATACAACCACAGTCAGCATGCAATGCTCTAGTTATAGCAGGATACCACCGCAGTCAGTATGCAATGCTGTAGTCATAGCAGGATACCACCGCAGTCAGTATGCAATGCTCTAGTCATAGCAGGATACCACCGCAGTCAGTATGCAATGCTGTAGTCATAGCAGGATACCACCGCAGTCAGTATGCAATGCTCTAGTCATAGCAGGATACCACCACCATCAGTATGCAATGCTGTAGTCATAGCAGGATACCACTGCAGTCAGTATGCAATGCTGTAGTCATAGCAGGATACCACCACAGTGAGCATGCACTGCTATAGTCATAGCAGGATACCACCACAGTCAGCATGCAATGCTGTAGTCATAGCAGGATACCACCACAGTCAGCATGTAATGCTGTAGTCATAGCAGGATACCACCACAGTCAGCATACAATGCTGTAGTCATAGCAGGATACCACCACAGTCAGCATGCAATGCTTGAGTCATAGCAGGAAACGACCACAGTCAGCATGCAATGCTGTAGTAATAGCAGGATACCACCACAGTCAGCATGCAATGCTGTAGTCATAGCAGGATACCACCACAGTTAGCATCGCAATGCTGTAGTCATAGCAGGATACCACTACAGTCAGGATGCAATGCTGTAATCATAGCAGGATACCACCACAGTCAGTATGCAATGCTGTAGTCATAGCAGGATATCACCATAGTCAGCATGCACTGCTATAGTCATAGCAGGATACAACCACAGTCAGAATGCAATGCTGAAGTCATAGCAGGATACCACCGCAGTCAGTATGCAATGCTGTAGTCATAGCAGGATACCACCACAGTCAGCATACAATGCTATAGTCATAGCAGGATACCACCACTCAACATGCAATGCTGTAGTCATAGCAGGATACCACCACAGTCAGCATGCAATGCTGTAGTCATAGCAGGATACCACCTGTCAGCATGCAATGCTGTAGTGATAGCAGGTATTACCACAGTCAGTATGCACTGCTCTAGGGAAAGCAGGTCCCACCAAAAGTAGGTATGCACCATATTATTGGTTCTTTCAGTAAAGTCACGTAGAAGGGAAATAATAAAATAATAAACATCAAACATAATATAATAAAATTCTCACGTTTAGGCCACAACGCAAGCAGCCGTCCTCAGGTGAAGAAACAGAGCTGTCGGAAAGACAGCGTCCTAACGAACACTGCTAAGCTTGGCAGCGTATTTTAAATTGGGTGGGAGGAGGAGAGCGTCTTGATGAAGAAGTTTACATAACAGAGGAATTTAGCATGTTTATGACAAATGCAGATATGGGATTATTCACTCCTTGTGGAATGTGTAGGCAGGTGGGGGGTCTCAAAGTCATATTATGTTAGTGTATCATGTAGGATTGGCAATAATAAAGGGAGATACAATTTTAATAAGAAAGAACTGCAACAGCCCAAACCACCGCGTATCAAGCTAGTGCATTATGTGGAAAATAAAAAAGGGAGTTTCTAAAGAACTATACATACCCTACTACCATGCAATAAACCGATGTGAAAAAAATAAATATAAACTACATCAATATAATCAATGTACTCAATATACTCTCCAATAATCTGAGCTGTTAACATTAAGTAACTGGGTATACACTACACTATATAATGACTACCGTGTAGTAAACTGATAAAAAACTAAAATATAAACTACATCAATATAATCAATATACTCAATATACTCTCCAATAAGCTGAGGTTACATATCAGCGGAGGAATTTAGTATATTGACGCTAAGCAACTGCAACTACCCTACTACTAACAAAAAGTCATTATACATTACAATTTTACGTCACAAAAAATATATGCCTCCAACTAAACTTTTTTCTACATCACACGACTATACCCATCATATTTAGTCAGTATAGTCGTGTGATGTAGAAAATGGCATGTCATGTTCAAGTGATGAGCTCAATTCATGTCACTTTCAAGTGATGAGTACACTGCATGTCCCGTCCAAGTGATGAGCTCACTGCATATCACATTCAAGTGGCGAGCTCACTGCATGTCTTATTCACGTAACGAGCACACTGCATATCATTAAAGTGGCGAGCTCACTGCATGTCACATTCAAGTGGCGAGCTCACTGCATGTCACATTCAAGTGATGAGCGCACTGCATGTCACTTTCAAGTGGTGAGCTCATTGCATGTCACTTTCAAGTGATGAGCTCACTGCATGTCACATTCAAGTGTTGAGCTCACTGCATGTCACATTCAAGTGATGAGCTCACTGCATGTCCCATTCATTCATGTGATGAGCTCCCTGCATGTCACATTCAAGTGATGAGCGCACTGCATGACGTTCAAGTGGTCAGTGCACTACATGTCACATTCAAGTGTTGAGCTCACTGCAAGTCACATTCAAGTGGTGAGCTCACTGCATGTCACATTCAAGTGGCGAACTCACTGCATGTCACATTCAAATGATGAGCGCACTGCATGTCACATTCAAGTGGTCAGTGCACTACATGTTACATTCAAGTGTTGAGGTCACTGCGTGTCACATTCAAGTGATGAGCTCACTGCATGTCCCATTCATTCATGTGATGAGCTCCCTGCATGTCACATTCAAGTGATGAGCTCACTGCATGTCACACTCAAGTGATGAGCGCACTGCATCTCACATTCAAGTGATAAGCTCACTGCTCGTCACATTCAAGTGATGAGCTCCTCCTCCTGCACGTAGCGTGGCAACCCATGGCACCTGTTGAGTCTGGGTTCCTGCGAGGAGGTGGGAGGTGGAGGAGGTTGAGGTGGAACTGGTGGTGGAGGAGGTGGACCCCTGACAAGGCCATTTTACCCCACCCTACCTGGCCATTATAACCCCACTCTCACTGGCCATTATAACCCCACCCTACCTGGCCATTATGAACCCACCCTACCAGCCTATTATAAACCCCAGTGACACGACAAATATAGACCCAGAACCCACACATCACTGACAACTATCACGATTGGTAATACCCCTAGACAACAAAGCCGAGTCTAATTAGCGTAATTGCATAAATTGACATAATTACCTAATTTTGTAAAATTACACCTTTTGCATTTTTCATTTCATTTTTATTATTTTTCAAGACAATATATACAACAATCCTGACCCTGATGCCTGTTGTATATTTGGAGTTCGCATGTTTCTCTCACTCTCCCCTTCGTTGTGATTTTTTGCCCGGCTCCTGTTTGTCACTCCACATTTATAGTTGCTGATATAAATTGACACGTAAAATGCCACTTAATTGGGCAATCATATGTGGCCAGGTTACGTCTGAAAAAGAGATATATCTTATGGGCCTTACCTGGTAAAATAAACAAATAAGCAGGTGGCTAGGTGAGTGATTGAATGAGAGAGTGGCTGAGTGATTGAGTGGTTGAGGGAGTGAGTGGCTGAGTTAGTGAGTGGCTGAGTGAGAGGCTGAATGAGTGAGTGGTTGAGTGAGTGGGTAGCAGAGTGACTAAGCAGCTGAGTGAGTGGCTGGGTGAGTGAGTTGTTGATTGAAAGCTTGAGTACGTGAGTGGTTGAGTGAGTGGCTGAGTGGGTGGCTGAGTGAGTGAGACACGGGAAGCAAGAGGGAGACAGGGGGAGATAGAAGAGTGAGACACGGGGAGAGAAAGGAGACACGGGGAGAGAGAGGAGGGAGACAGGAGGAGGTTGGAGAGGGAAAAGCGGGGAGAGAGAAGAGACACGGAGAAAGATAGGAGGGAAACGCGGGGAGGGAGAGGAGAGAGACACGGCGACATAGAGGAAGGAGACACGGGGAGAGAGAGGAGGAAGACCCTGGGAAAAAAAGAAAGGAGGAGACACGCGGAGGAGGTGAGAGGTAGGAGGAGAGTGCGTGGAGGTGAGAGGGGAGAGATAGGAGGAGAGTGCGTAGAGGAGGCGAGGGCTCCTATAATGATGACTTCAAGGCATGCTGGGAGACAAGTTCATGTGACCCACATAGCACAGGGAGCCATCGCTGTTGGAACCGCATGGGCAGGGAACGTGGCCTCCAACCCACCACCTGCACCAGCCTCACCACCACAAACCAACAACCACAACTAGAACTACAAATTCAACCACAAATGTAACCACAAATGTAACCACAGCCACAACCATACCCAACAACCATAACCACTATAACCACAACTATAACCAAAACCAACTACAATTATAACCACACCCACAACAATAACCACAATTATAGCCATATCTATAACCACAACTCTAAGCACTAAAACCAGACACAACTAAAACCACAACCATGATATAACCACTACAACTATAACCGCATTTCCGGTTATCACAGGTGGCAACATATGGTGCGAAAGAAGTTCAACACACATACAACAACAAAAGACAAAGATTTATTCTATAGCCTATAACAGACTGTTGGGGCAAGTTCTGTTAGCGAGTACCTATGGAGACCCGCAGTGTGGAACACAAGCAGGTGGGTGGCCAGCACTACACCCGACCGTCTTTGTCTCCCGAGTGGCGATGTTTATTACACACCACAACAGGTACTCATTTCAGGCAGAGTCGACGTAGGGGAAGCCCTGGACTGGTTCAAATGATCGTCACTGGTGTTGGCCGTGAGCGGGAATCGAACTTTCTCGGGTCCGTGGCGTGGCGTTCAACCGCTACTCTACTGCTCCCTACACATACAACAACCATGAAAGCCAACATAACCACCTTCACCACAACTATAACCACAAAAACATAACATAACCATCACAACTTGTACCACAATCACAATTATAACCACAACCCCAAGTATAACAACAACAATAACATAACCACAACTGTAACTATAACCATGAAAACCCCAACCTCCACGTACACAACTATAGCCACAAAAAATATACCCCCCACAACCGCAATTATTACCACAACCAAAAGCACCATAACAACCAACATAACCACCTACACCACAACTAAAACCTGAACCACCACTACAACCAGCGATACAACCACAACTATAACCACTGCCACCACATTCAAAACCACCACAACCAACATCACCTCAACCACCACAACCATAACAAGCAACATAACCACAACAACCACATTGATGCTGATACTCTAACACCACCTACACAACCACTTTATCAAGGCTCTATGTATCCGTGTGTCCATGTGTCTCCGTGTCTCCACATGTCCCTGTGGGTGGGTGAATAGATGGGTTAGTGGGTGAGTTGGTGAGTGGGCAAGTGAGTGGGTGGGTGTGTGGGCGATGGAATCGAACCTGCACCTCTGCAGTGCAAGTCCAGTGAGCTAACGACCCGCATGTGGTGGGGTAAAGTGTGGGTACGCCCACCTTGCTCCAAAACGTGGAGATCAGCGTGGAAGAGTAGACCAAATACCCTAATTAGCGGCGTCTAGTGGAGGCCTCCTCCGCCAGCACGCGATTCGCCTCCTTCACAATAAACCCTTCCTT
The DNA here is from genome assembly GCF_048934315.1 of Petromyzon marinus. Taxonomy (NCBI): domain Eukaryota; kingdom Metazoa; phylum Chordata; class Hyperoartia; order Petromyzontiformes; family Petromyzontidae; genus Petromyzon; species Petromyzon marinus. The sequence continues at coordinate 47,351 of NW_027423195.1, forward strand.
GCAAAGATAAAAAAGTATATTTGACTGATCCCATCAGCCTCTCATCAGCAGCAATGGCTCAACTCGAGCGCCACTCTGGACCGCTTTCAACCTTCAGTGCCTCAGCAGCAGAGCCGGGCTCTGCTTGAACCGATGCCGTGAGCCCAGCAGCTGTTTAGAAGCCTACGGCTGTGGGCCGCCTTTGTCTCTCCTCCACCACTGCTGAGGTGTCCACACCATGCGAGGTTCTCACCTTCAGGCTGAGTCGACCCAGAGGAGGCCCAGGCAGCGAACCGCTTCAGAAGTTGGCGCCACGTTCACCGGCGGAAGCGGAAGTAGAGAGAGCAGCAGAAGCATCGCGTGTGTGGGAGCAGCTGAGGTGTGGATCAGAACTGTGTATTAGTGGTGGTGTGGTAGTAGTGGTGGTGGTGTTCGTGGTGGTGGGGTTGTTAGTGGTAGTGGGGTTGTTATTGGTGGTGGGGTTGTTATTGGTGGTGGGGTTGTTATTGGTGGTGGCGTTGTTAGTGGTGGGGTTGTTGTTAGGAGTGCTCTGTTAAGGCTAAATACGCGGGAGCTTTGTCTTTGGCGGTGTGAGTGGGGGAGGGGGCGTAGAGGGGGGGGGAAGGTGCTGGGGGGGAGGGGCTCACAGGATATTGCGTCACTGAGGGCGTGATCACCGAGCCCCGCCCCCACTTGCTTCTGTCGATCTTTTTTCTCACATGTGGCGGTAGAGAAGCACCGAGACGACAGAAGCAGCGACTCTCTGGAGGAAGTGAGGAACTGTAGGTGAGTGGTGATGTGAGTGGTGAGGACGTGTGTGTCTGTGTAGTGTACTGGCAGGAGGAGTGGTGGCGTTAGTGGTGTTACTGATAGTGATGGTGGTGTGTTGTGAGTGAGTCGTGACGATGTGAGTTCATGTCAGAATCAGAATATTTATACTGGAGTCAGATGAGCTATACAGCTCTTTCTCACAGATGTCCAGTGTTGTGGGTGAGTGGTAAAGATGTAACCTCGCGTTGATGTGAGTTTCTTATTAATGATGTGGGTCCGTGTTAATGATGTGGGTTTGTGATTTAAAGCTTTCGTGACTGCAGTAATTCATATTCTTAGTTCTTTCGGTAAAGTCACGTTGAAGGGAAACAATAAAATAATAAAATATATATAAAACAATAAAATTCTCACGACGTTTCGACCATAACACAAACGGTCGTCATCAGGTGTGTCTGTTTGCATAAATGTATTTATTTTTAAACGGTGTATTTATTTATTTATAAAAAACGTTAGCACCACGCGCAGCGATTTAGCAGTTTATTTAAAAGTACGAGTCCATCTATGTTCTGAAAAGAGGAGGGGGGAGACGAAACAATCATTGTATGCCGTCTGAAAGCCACTGTAAGCGTGAACAATCAATTAAAACCTGAAATGGTTTATCAAATCTTTCCAATGATTGCTAAGCCAGAATCCATCTTCTCGGTTGAAATTGTCTCTGTGCTTGTATATGTGGATAGCCTCATGAACGAATTTCTCATGGTAGCCAGATGGCTTACAAAGAACCTCTGTCTTGGAAAAGTCAATGTCATGTGAGCCTACTGAATTATAACAATAATCTGCCACGGCCGAGGTGTTGGTCCTACCGTGTTTAAGGTCTCCTTTGTGTTCACGAATGCGGTCCGAGACATGGCGTTTGGTTTCTCCAATGTAACTACTACCACAGAGGCAACTTAGTTTGTAGATATCAGGGTATTGTATGCCCGGAATCATATCTTTTACAGACGGAACCAGATCACGGATTTTATGTAATGTGTTGAAACGGACCTGGATCTTGTGTTTATTCAAGATTTTGGAGATCTTTTTTGTGATCCCCGCAATGTAGGGTAAAGTGATGGTTTTGAAAGGCTCCTCAAGAGGGTACTTCTTCATGGTTTGAGTGATAGCTTTGCAGATTGTATAGTCGGAGTAACCATTAGCCTTAAGAGCTTGGTGTACGTGCTTGAGTTCACTGCCTATGTGTTCCTGGTCGGATATGCATTGGGCTCTATGATACAGAGTCTTGATGAGAGAATTCTTCTGTGATGGATGGTGATGGGAATCCGGTTTCAGATAAGCATTCGTATGGGTAGCTTTCCTGTAGACAGAGTGGCTCATTGAACCATCAGCTCTCTTTTTAATTAGGACATCCAAAAAAGGTAGCTTGCCATCTTTTTCGACTTCCATGGTAAATCTGATGGCTGGGTGTATGGAATTGATGTGGTCGAAGAATTGGTCTAGAGCAGGCCGGCCATGTGGTCAGATGACAAAAGTGTCATCCGCGTACCTCTTCCATAAGGTTGGGCGCAGTGGCAGTCTGGATGGCGTCAGTCTCAAATTTCTCCATGAAAATGTTAGCTATAACCGGAGATAGGGGGGAGCCCATTGGGGTGCCCTCAGTTTGTTTGTAGAAAGTTCCATTCCAAGTGAAGGGCTATCCACATATACAAGCACAGGGACAATTTCAACCGAGAAGATGGATTCTGGCTTAGCATTGGAAAGATTTGATAAACCATTTCAGGTCTTAATTGATTGTTCACGCTTAAAGTGGCTTTCAGACAGCATACATTAAAATTTGTCGTCTCCCCCCTCCTCTTTTCAGAACATAGATGGACTAGTTCTTCTAAATAAACTGCCAAATCGCTGCACGTGGCGCTAACGTTTTTTTTTATAAATAAATAAATACACCATTTGAAAATAAATAAATTCATGCAAACCGACACACCTGATGACGACCGTTTGTGTTATGGTCGAAACGTCGTGAAAATTGTTATTGTTTTATATATATTTTATTATTTCATTGTTTCCCTTCAACGTGACTTTACCGAAAGAACTAAGAAGATGTGGGTTTGTGTTGATGATGTTGGTTCACGGTGAGGATGAGTCTGTGATGTGACGTGACTCGTGTTGTGACGTGGGAAGCAGTGCCGACGTGCACCCTCTACCCTGTGTGATCCTCGCCTTCGTCTCCCGCTCTCCACACAGAGACCCGGACCGTGCGAGAGACGCCGCGAATTATGTGCACTCTGCACTGTTCGGACCGTGTACCAGTCGGAGCGCGGGCGGTGTTGTTGCAGTGAATGCCACGCTGCCCTCCAAGTTCGACTCCCGCTCACGGCCACCAACACTGCTGACGATTACCTCAACCACTCCTGGGCCTCCCCTTGTAGCCATAACGAGCAGCACCTACGAAGACCGGCACGGCACACGACACCAGTGTTGGTGGCCGTGAGCAGGAATCGAACCCCGGGTCGCTAGGTTCATAGCACAGCGCGCTAATCACTACACTACCGCACACACACACAGACACACACAAACACACAGATACACACACAGATACACAGACATACACACAAACACTCAGACACACACACAGACATACAGACACACACAGATGAGACACAACACACATCCGCCCTCGGGCCGTGACGTCACACCCGCTTCCACCCAGTGTGCCGCTAGAGCCACGCTGCAAGCTGCCTGCTGAGGAGCGCCTCTCTGCACGAAGCCTCCTGGAGCCTCTCTCGTAGCAGTCACCATGGAGGCTCACGGGCTGCGCAGTACTTCACGCACCCTCGTGACGCTGCTCGTGGCGAGCTCCGCGTTCCTCGCGTCTGTGCCCACGGAGGAGAAGAATTTCTCCCCTAACTGGCTGGTTAAGCTGAGGGGAGCCTGGGAGGTCCAACTGCCACAGGCCGGACAGCCTCTACCTCTCACCAAAGCGACCGTGGCCGTCCACATCAGCAACCGCCTCACAGGTCACGAAGCCGAGAGGGTGCCTCGAGTCGCTTCCTCTCCCAGCCATGGCATGGAGGTTCCCCAAGGAGGAGGAGAAGACGACGACCCAGCTCCTTCAGGGTGGACGACCTTCATGGAGATGCTGCACAGCGGGCCGGTGGCCATCGCCTACGAGGTGGCGAGCGCGGGGATCACCCTCCTCAGCCTCGGAGTGGCGGCTGAAGAATGCAGTGGTGAGTGCCGACTTCACGCTCACACAGGCCATCAGCGTGGCACCGTGACATACACCACATGCAGAGACACCACACGCAGAGATGCATCACGCGTACAGATCACTCGTGCAGATATAAGAATCTCACTCGCATACACCACACACACAAGTATATATCACATCCACGCACACATCCTAGACAAAGTCGCATATGTCATTTGGAACAAGCAAACACCTTGCTCAATTAAGTATACTTAAAAATTATCCACTGCAACTTTAAGGGTGTTTTTTGTTACTGGCAGCGTGGCATTTGGGACATGTGCTGGACTCAGCTGTCCTTGTGCGGCGTTGGTGAGTTGCGCTGGTGCGGACAGAACAATGTCCCCTAGCCAGTAGAGTCAGAACAATAATATTTTTTAATGGTTGAGGAATCCGATGAGCTATAAAGCTCTTTTTCACAGATGTCCGGTAGGGGCTGGTAAGAACGTTACAACAACAAATACTACAAAAACATGTAATAGTGCAAAGTACAAGAAAGGTTAACAAATCACCCAAACACAAACAAATAAAACTAAACCAGCCCCATCATACTCTTTGGTTCTTTCGGTAAAGTCACGTAGGTATAAAATAAAGTAAATCACGATGTTTCGGGTGCAACACAAGCGTCCATCATCGGGTGGGGAAAGCATGGTCTGCTGCTGAGGCAGACTGATTTATTTGATTTTATACCTACGTGACTTTGCCGAAAGAACCAAAGAGTATGGATTCCTGCAGTCACGAAAGCTTCAAATCAAGAACACCCCCATCATACCAGTCAAAGCCCACTGAGGTACTAACTTATTTTTCAGATGGAACCTGGTCACAAATGAAAGCTCAACCTCGTTGTAAACCGCGCACGCACGTGAGTGCAAACCGCTACTGTAGGCGATTGCGCAGGTACGCGAGCGCTGGGCACCACCAAAAATAGTCGTGTAGGCACGCGCGTGCTGAACAATACTGTAAACGATCGTACAGGTACGGACACCAAGCACGCTCTACTCCTTTATTCGCCGCAAACAGCCGCGTGTGCGCGCGAACACAAAACACTCTCCACCCTCCTCTTCACCCTCCAAAGGAGCACACGAAACAGTTTATTCCCCTACCAGTTATTTTATTTACCGCAAGCAACCCGTTAAGCTACGCGTAATTGTGTGGGTCAGTGGATGTCAGCCTATTCCCCTTGAGATCCTAGACTGTATTTCCTCTGCCTATCGCTCTGCTTTCTACCCTCGATCAAATAGCCCAAACTTACCTCTCTCTCTTACTCACGTGTACTTCCACTCTGCTGCGCTGGAAGCTGTAGAAAAGCGATCAGTAGAGGGTTGAGCCTGGCTGCGCTGAAGTGCATCACGCGGACGTCTCGAACGGCTAACTCCCCTCCTGCGTGGACCGCGATGATCTTGAAGAACTGCCTTGCTACCTGAATCCCCCTCCCTTTATCCCACCTACAACAAAGGAATTTCGCCGTTTCGCTCCCTTGGCCTCCCGTCCAATCAGGGGCTCGGATTTTCCCACCCTTCGATACCCGGATCCCAACTCGGGTGATGTCGCCGCAGTGATCTCTCCGACATCCGCTCTCTGTTCTCCCGCTACCAGTCCACTGACCCGTGCTTGTGTGTGTGTGGTTCCACTCGCGGTGGCTCGATGGCCCTTGCCGTGACCATGCAACTTTAATATTAGGTCCCGGCGCCGCAGTGCATGTCAGCTACAGGGGGAAGATCGCCCAATTTCCCGGCCGCAGGAAACCATGAAGATCGATCCCATTAGGGACTTCTGGAAAAAAAACCTATCGGCCGGGTGACCTCCCCTCCTGGCTCTACGTGGGGCGTGTGTGCGTTCGTGCGGGGGGAGGGGGGGTGGCGAGGGTGCACCGCGTTGGCGTCGGCATCCCCCGGTGGCAGCTTCACGGCGGTGGGCACGGCCTCGGCAGAGCGGCTCTGCTGCGGCGGCCTCACGACTGTGCAGTGGGCAAAACGCGGACGTCTGAGAAGGCACCAGCCCCGGGAGAGTGGCGGGAAATCCGAGGCATCGGTGACGGCGTCGCGGCGGTGGGCACGGCTCCGCTGGAGCGGCTCCGCTGCGGCGGCACCACAGATGACGGTTCCCCAAGATGGAGAATACCCGTCTCCCTCAAGGTGGACGACCTTGATAAAGATGCTGCACAGTGGGCCGGTGGCCATCACTTACGACGTGGAGAGCGCGGGGATCACCATTACCAGCCTAAGAGTCTGGCTGAAGAATCCACTAATAAGAGAGAGAGTATGCTGGCGTCACTGTAACATAGAACATCAGCAGGACACCACAACAGAGACACCACACCCAGAGAGGCATCATGGATATAGATCACTCAGGCAAATGTCATAATCTCACATGCATAGATGACACAAATCAGAATCAGAATATTTATACTGGAAGAATCCGATGAGCTATTAAGCTATTTTTCACAGATGTACAGGAGAGGCAGGTTAGAACGTTACAACAACAAACAATAAAAAATCACACTCACATCCTCGACAAAGTCGCACACATTTATTACAAGCACACATTGTTCATGTTGGTGGATTACAAATAGTTGTCCGATATTTGCCACTGAAAGGCAGGTACAACACTCGTGCTCAATCAATGGTGGTGGTGTGGCAGATGGCAAGTGAAAAAAACATATTTGAGTGGAGTGACCAACAGGGGAAGAAGGAGACTGCAATCTCTTGCCTCTCATAATGATTTTGTTTCCGGTTTTAAACAGAAGTCATCGCAGCGCAGACGAGTTTACCGAAGCCGCTACATGAGAGGATCCATGTGGAAATTGGCTCGGAGCAAGTGCCACCCCATGAAAATCAAGAGGACCCATAGATCCCTAAAGACTCAACTGGATGGCTGCTCCATGATGAATAGCTCACCAACACTTACCAGCGCACCCACCAACAGCACCACTCCTACCAACACCACCACTCCTACCAACACCACCATTCCTACCAACACCACCATGACAAACCCCACCCCGAAAAACACCGCTATCTCGACTAACACCATCACACTTTTAAATACCAACACCTCTACCAATACTATCCTGACTAACACCACCACCCCTTCCACCCCTACAAACCCTACCAACAGCATTTTCTCCACCTTCACTACCACCCGGACCAACACCATCATCCCAGCTGAGTGTGAGTGGTGTCACCTCATGATAATGGCCCGCATCAATGCCCGCCGCACTAAAATAAGCTCAATTACCCCTACCAGCTCAATCACCAACTCCACCGCTCCTACCAACTCCGCCACTTTGACCAATCCCACGTTTACCAACATTACCTCCTCTACCCTCACTACCACCCCTACCCACATCACCCCAGCTGAGCATGTGTCCAGCCTCATGATCATGAGGGAAAAGAGATCACTCTTCATGGCTGGATGAATGCCTGCTCCACCACTCCTACCAACTCCACCACCTCTACCAACCACACACCTACTAACACTACCTCCTCTACTAACCCAACCCTGACCACCATCACTTCCTCTACCCTCACCACCACTCCTTCCCACATCATCACCCCAGCTGAGCGTGAGTCCCGCCTCGTGATCATGAGGGCAAAGAGACCACTCTTCATGGCCCGGATCAATGCCTGCTCCACCACTCCTACCAACTCCACCACCTTTAGAATCCGCACACCTACCAACACCACCACCCCTCCCAACACCGCTACCCTTACCAAACGCAACTACTCCGACGAACACCACCACTCCTACCAAAACCAACCCTACCAACGCCAACCCTACCAACACCAACCATACCAACACCATTATTCCTACCAACACCACTCCCCCTACCAACACCAACCCTACCAACACCAATCCTACCAACACAATGACTCCTACCAACACGACCACCCCAACCGACACCATCACTCTTTCCAACAACAGCCCTATCAACGCTACCTATCCTACAATTGCCAACTCTATAAACACCTTTACCTCTACCAACACCACCACCACCCCAAATAAGAAATAATACAAAATAAATAACATTCCAACATCGCTGCACCCTTTCCATGTTCCCTCCTTTGTTTACGCGTCATCCATTAAAATAAGTTATTGTTATTTTTTAAGAATAATAGTTACTAAGAATATTGTTTTGTATTAAGTGAAGTCATAATATTGTTCGAAAAGCTGGTTAATGTAGATCCTTTGTCAGTCATTTCTAGATGATTGCCTCGCCTTGCCTACATTCACCTTGGTGACTCAATCACATGCTCAAGGACACGAGTGATATTTTCGGCTAACAGAAGGTGTGAACCTACCTTTACCACCAGCAGTTGGATGGACTGGTGAAGTTGTCTAAACAGAACCATTTATATGCCCGATGTTGATTGCTTCCAATGTGTATGCTTGTGACTGACAGATCTGTGGTGAGCAGAAGTGTAAAGGTTAGCGTGCTGCGCTACGAACCCGGCGACCCGAGTTCAATTTCCACTCATGGCCAACACCAGTGATGATTATCTAAATCGTTACTAGGCCTCCCCTAGGTCGACTCAGTCTCAAATTAGTGCCTGGTGCTCATTTAGCTTAGGCTACCTCACATGCCATGTCAGCCTTCATAAGGCGCTCGCTAACAGCGCTTGCCACAACAGTCTTAAGTCTTTACGGAGGATCTTTGTCTTTGACTGACACATCTGTGGGCTAGAGTGTAGCTTGATTTAGTGTTCATGTGAGGGATGTGCTTTGCCTGCTGCCGCCACTGCGTCTCCGCTCATGTGTGTTTAGCCGTGTCAGTGACGCGCCACGATGTCACTGCTGCTGCTGCTGTCACTGCCACGACCCAGTCGGTGTAGGGTGCTCTGGGACGAACTAAAAAAGTGGCACGAGGATTATTGCTCCTACTTCAGCAGATCAAGAACGGTTCTCATGGAGTCATCAAAATGCACCTGAAACCACTGCTGAGCATCTCAATCACATATGTGAAATGTCACCAGTGGTGTCCGTTGCCCCTGCTGTGAGTGGCGGAGATGTCCGTGAATGGTGATGTCCCTGAGTGGCGGTGGAGTCTTTGTACAATGCGGCTACTGTATTCGTGATGAAATAACCTGAGACGAGCATGCTTGGTGGAGCTCAACAGAAGGTGGTGAGGCAGAGGTGTGAACTGAAAGTTCGAGCTTAAGGCGTGAGCTCAAGGTGTAAGGTCGAGGTATAAGCTGATGTGAGCTGGAGATGCGATCTGGAGGGGAGCACGCGGTGTCCCCATGCTCACAAGCGTCGTGTTGCGGGAGGTGGCCCGAACTAAACTATTTTTATTTACCAAGTAAGGCCCACTGGTCCATGTAGCTCTTTTTCAGACGCGACCTGGTCACAAGGGAGCAGCGGCACTCTGCGCTGTCTTCGCGGAGGGGGTCCAAGGGGCGTTGGGGGGGGCTCTGGGGTGCGGTCACCGCATCGCGCCGCTTTTAGATGCGCTTCTGCGGCCATCTGGACCGCTCTTCCTTCCGATATTTGGAAGCCATTGGAGCTCTGCACTTTTAAATGTCTTTGACAACTCATTTTCTTAGAACCGCTTTTTGTGCTTAGTTTGTTGTCCTTCCCCAGCACCTTCGATTAGCGCGGTTGGCTACGTACGGTGCGATAGAAGTTCAACATACATACATATTCTATGTTAGTGCTGTATTTTGTGCATTGGTGTTGCAGCCAGCCAGAAACCGGCGCGACCAACAATATCCCCAAGCTCTGTGGTCCTACATTGGGATTATTTGTCGATACCACGTTGGCAGTGGTGCACAAATAACACAAATCACTGAACTCATTCGTTAATACAACGGCTGCCTTAAGAGGAAAATATATCATGGGCGATGTTTCAGGCAATGGGCCCCACTGCATGACATATGTTTGCCCAGCTCCATTCAAGAGCGAGTATACATGTGAGGGGAGAGAACCAACGCGTGTGAGGGGGAAACATTCAATCTCCGAGAGCTGGAAATGTCTCCACTTGCTGCGCTGCCCAGACCCTGGCTAGGCCAGGAGATGGCGACCTCAGCGACCACGGGTAGGAGTTTCACCAAATTTGTGTGGCGATCCACATGTGCACGCACACGTGCACGCACACACACACGCACACACACATAGACTTACACACTCACACACACAGACTCACTCACAGACTCACTCAACAACAACCACCATTCGCCACTAAGTAGGGCGGCGACGTCACCACGACGCTTGTGCCAGGCCATGTGCACCTTGAGGCCACGTGAAGTGTCGAACGCCCGCTGGCAGGAGGTCACGGGGCAGACCCAGGTGCCACGGGTCGACTGAGATGACTGGCTGGTGCACCACCTGTGCCCCCTACTGTGCCAACCTGCTGTGCCTTAGTCACCCGGCGCTCCGCTCGTTGTTGTGAGCGTCACTCCTCCGCCCTCCGTTGTTGGAGGGCGACTGCCTCCAACTGCCCAGTAGCGTTCTTCACGAGCCTCCTCCACAGAGGCCGATCTTGACAGCGCTGGTACCAGTCATCGGCAAGTCCACTCAGCTCCACGTCCTCCTGTACCACATCACTCCATCTCTTCTCTAGCCCATGCCGCGCCCGTTTAGCCCCCTCGATCCGACCGAACAAAAGCTGTTTCGGCATGCGGTGGCTGGGCATGCGGGCTACATGACCCAGCCAACACAGCCTTGCCTGCCAGAGGAGCTCACCGATGGGACCTTGCCCAGCTCTTTTGAGGATTTATGAGCTCCTCACACAATCCAGCCTGGTTAAACCCAGGATGGATCGTAGGCAGGCCAGCTTAAATGTTTCCAACCTGCGAAGATGCTCCATTAGGGGGGTCCACGTTTCGCAAGTGTAGAGAAGGAAGGGAATGACCGTGGGCGAGAAGACCCGAAGCTTAATGCGAAGTGACAGACCAGGTAGCTTCCACACAGCGTTACGCAACCGATGAAAAGATATTGCCGCTCACACACTCACTCACACACTCACACAGACACACACACAGACTGACACAAAGATCCCCCGTATATCCTGAACAGACTTTTGGGGCAAGTGCTGTTAGCGAGCAGCTATGCATGGCACACGAGGGGGTGGGCAGCCAGCACCACGCCCGGCCGCCTTTTTCTCCCTAGTGGCGATGTTTACACACAGCACCGCGCTAACCGCTGCACCACCGCTCCCCCGCTGTTACAGTACAGCACTGTCCCCAGGTAAGATGGCCGCCCGCCTCCACGTGACTCGGCGCGCGCACTCGGCACGTGGTGTCATCACCACGTGGTGTCACCGAAAGCGCGGTCTCGCGCCATCCCTGCTCACGGAGTCGCTGCCGCATTGGTCTCTGGGCCTCTCGTGTCCAGCGTCTGTCGGTCTCTTGTGACTCTGTGTGCGAGTCGCTGGCTATCTGTAAGGGTCTCTTCTGGGTCTTTGTGCGAGTCTCTGGGTCTCTGTGTGAGGGTCTGGGTCTCTGTGTGAGGGTCTCTGGGCCTGGTGCAAGGAACAAGAAGATGGAGCCTGCCAATGTCCCCCTCTCCTCCACGTGGCGTGGCAATGCAGCCGCTCCCCGCTCGTGTGGGCCAGTGCAGTTGCACCGCCTGCACACGCGGTAGTAGACGCGGTAGCCACTGGTGGTGTACCGCGTGCTCATAATTTTCTGTACTGTATCGTCATTTCCTGAACAGGAACATAAAGGTAGTTGTCTATAGCACACAATACAGGTTTATAGCACATAATACAGTTTTTTTGGTACAATTTTACGTGATCTAACCAAAAAAAACGTGTATTATGGATAATATTTTTCGCGAAAGCCTGCGTGTTAAACAGTTTATAGCACAGCCTGCGTGTTAAACTGTTTAGTCATGCGCTTGTGTTTTAGTGTTGCCCTTGCTCCCAACACTCCGATTAGCACAGTTGGCTACGTTGAAAGAAGTTTAACACGCTACAAGTTATTTTACTTTCTACATCCGTTAATGGAGCAGATCACGGCAAAAATAACAACTAAAGTCTCGAGTAAGGCAATGTGTTATATTCTGTTTTGTCCATGATGACAGTGGCATTGCCCTTGTCGGCTGAGAGGACGACAATATCATCCCTCTTTTTTTAATTGAGAACTACTCAACGATGGCAGCTATACAAAAATAAAAAGAGATCCCACCAACAGCCTGGTCACCAAAACGAACAAAATGATCTCTGATTCAACAGCATTAATTGATGAGATCAAACAGTTCTCGTTGAAACCCTCTGCTGCCTGACCACCAAGATTATATGGCCTTCCAAAGATACACAAAGAAGATACACCCCTTCGTCCCATCGTCTCTACTATCATCTCCCCCACCTACAAACTGGCACGTTTTCTTGCTGATATACTGCGACCTTTCACTGGAAAAAACACCTCTGCGGTATTAGATTCTACTCACCTGGTATCGACAATCAAAGGCATTTCCCTGTCCCCAGACGACCTGCTTGTCAGTTTTGATGTGGTGTCCTTGTTCACCAAAGTCCCGGTACCTGACACCATCGCTATCATTGAAGACCTGGTTCATCAAGGACTGCATACTGGTGTACCCCCCTTGGTGAGACATTGCTCAACCAACACATACTTCACCTGGAATGGAACTTTCTACAAGCAAACTGAGGGCACCCCAATGGGCTCCCCCCTATCTCCGGTTGTAGCCAACGTATTCATGGAAAAATTTGAAACTGACCCCATCCAGACTGCCACTCTATGCCCGACCTTATAGAAGAGGTACGTTGATGACACCTTTGTCATCTGGCCACATGGCCAGCCTGCTCTAGACGAATTCCGCGACCACATCAATTCCATACACCCAGCCATCAGATTTACCATGGAGGTCGAAAAAGATGGCAAACTACCCTTTTTGGATGTCTTAATTAAAAGGAGACATGATGGTTCAATGAGCCACTCTGTCTACAGGAAAGCTACCCATACAGATGCTTACTTGAAACCGGATTCCCACCACCATCCATCCCAGAAGAACTCCCTCATCAAGACTCTATACCATAGAGCCCAATGCATTTCCGACCAGGAACACATTACCAGTGAACTCAAGCACGTACACCAGGCTCTCAGGGCTAATGGTTACTCCGACTACACAATCCGCAAAGCCATCACTCCAGTCATGAAGAAGGATCCTCTTGTGGAGCCACTCAAAACCATCACCTTACCCTACATTGCAGGGGTCACTAAAAAGATCTCCAAAATCCTGAATAAACACAAGATCCAGGTCCGATTCAACACAGTACATAAAATCCGTGATCTGGTTCCATCTGTAAAAGATGCTGTTCCAGACATACAGTACCTGGGCGTTTACAAACTAAAGTGCCTCTGTGGTAGTAGCTACATTGGAGAAACCAAACGACATATCTCGGACCGCATCCGCGAAAATAAAGCAGACTTGAAACACGGTAGAACGAACTCCTCTGCCGTGGCAGATCACTGTTATAATTCATTGGGCTCACATGACATTGAATTCTCCAAGACGGAGGTTCTTTGCAAACCAACCGGCTACCATGAGAGATTCGTTCATGAGGCCATTCACATATACAAGCACAGAGACAATTTCAACCGAGAAGATGGATTCTGGCTTAATAACCATTGGAAAGATGTTTTAAACCATTTCTGTTCTTAATTAATTGTATTTTACGATGACCTTCAGACCGCAGCTCTTTCGCCAGCATTGACTCTTAATACCTCTCACACCACGGTAAATGGTATGGTTTACAACATGGAGTATAATAGCGCCTCGCAGCTGTCTCTCTCCCCCTCCTCTGTTCCGACCATGGATGAACTCGTCTGTCTGAACGGGGCCCATAGCTATCCGTGTTGCTAAAGTTGAGGGTAAGAATCCACCCATTTTTTCGCCATATAGCATTGTGAAATATAACGACTTATTGTTGGTAGCTTATCTGATTGGAGAATATAGAGTTTATTGATAACATTAAGGTAATTTATATTTTAGTTTTTTATTGGTTCACTATATAGTACTGTGAATAGCTCAGATGTGTAGGCCTTGACTTCAACATAGCCATTTCTGTGACCAGTCACTAGCTAATCACTCAGTTATTTCAATGCTAAATTCGCCTAGTTATTTCAAGGATAAATTATCCTGTTTGATTTGTACTAAGTGCCTCGGTGAATGTGTATGCTCTGACTTTAACATAGCTATTTCTGTGACCAGTTACAAGCTAATCACTCAGCTATTTCAATGCTAAATTCTATGCTAATTCCTTTGTCAAGGGGTGCCTCTGCGGATGTGTATGCTTTAACTTAGCTATTTCAATGCTAAATTCTATGCTAATTCCTTTGTCAAGGGGTGCCTCTGCGGATGTGTATGCTTTAACTTTTAACAAAGCCATTTCTGTGACCAGTCACAAGCTAATCACTCAGCCATTTCAATGCTAAATTATATGCTAATTCCTTTGTCAAGGCGCTTTGTTTCCTCTCACACAGCTTAAAGGTCGTGATCTGAACGTGGCTTTTTCACTCCAGTGCTGTCCTACCAGACAGTCTCGTCCCTTCACCTGATGAAGGCCACTTGTGTTGTGGCCGAAACGTCGTGAGAATATTATTGTGTTATTTTATTTTATAAATTTACTATTTTATTCTCATTCTACGTGACTTTAACGAAAGAACCAAAGAAGATGAATCATTGCAGTCACGAAAGCTTTAAATCGGACTCGTCCTTCTAAATAAACTGCCAAATTGCTGCGCGTGGTGCTAACGTTTTTAATAAATAAATACACCGTTTAAAAATAAATAAATTTATACAAACCGACACACCTGATGACGACCGTTTGTGTTATGGTCGAAACGTCGTGAGAATTTTTATTGTTTTATATATATTTTATTGTTTCCCTTCAACGTGACTTTACCGAAAGAACTAAGAATATGAATTACTGCAGTCACGAAAGCTTTAAATCACAAACCCACATCATTAACACGGACCCACATCATTAATAAGAAACTCACATCAAGACGAGGTTACATCTTTACCACTCACCCACAACACTGGACATCTGTGAGAAAGAGCTGTATAGCTCATCTGACTCCAGTATAAATATTCTGATTCTGACATGAACTCACATCATCACGACTCACTCACAACACCTGATATGGTTTATCAAATCTTTCCAATGCTAAGCCAGAATCCATCTTCTCGGTTGAAATTGTCTCTGTGCTTGTATATGTGGATAGCCCTTCACTTGGAATGGAACTTTCTACAAACAAACTGAGGGGATCCCAATGGGCTCCCCCCTATCTCCGGTTATAGCTAACATTTTTTCATTGAGAAATTTGAGACTGATGCCATCCAGACTGCCACTCTGCGCCCAACCTTATGGAAGAGGTACGTGGATGACACTTTTGTTATCTGACAACATGGCCGGCCTGCTCTAGACCAATTCTTCGACCACATCAATTCCATACACCCAGCCATCAGATTTACCATGGAAGTCGAAAAAGATGGCAAGCTACCTTTTTTGGATGTCCTAATTAAAAAGAGACCTGATGGTTCAATGAGCCACTCTGTCTACAGGAAAGCTACCCATACGGATGCTTATCTGAAACCGGATTCCCACCACCATCCATCACAGAAGAATTCTCTCATCAAGACTCTGTATCATAGAGCCCAATGCATATCCGACCAGGAACACATAGGCAGTGAACTCAAGCACGTACACCAAGCTCTTAAGGCTAATGGTTACTCCGACTATACAATCCGCAAAGCTATCACTCAAACCATGAAGAAGGACCCTCTTGAGGAGCCTTTCAAAACCATCACTTTACCCTACATTGCGGGGATCACAAAAAAGATCTCCAAAATCTTGAATAAACACAAGATCCAGGTCCGTTTCAACACATTACATAAAATCCGTGATCTGGTTCCGTCTGTAAAAGATGTGATTTCGGACATACAATACCCTGGTATCTACAAACTAAGTTGCCTCTGTGGTAGTAGTTACATTGGAGAAACCAAACGCCATGTCTCGGACCGCATTCGTGAACACAAAGCAGACCTTAAACACGGTAGGACCAACACCTCGGCCGTGGCAGATCATTGTTATAATTCAGTAGGCTCACATGACATTGACTTTTCCAAGACAGAGGTTCTTTGTAAGCCATCTGGCTACCATGAGAAATTCGTTCATGAGGCTATCCACATATACAAGCACAGAGACAATTTCAACCGAGAAGATGGATTCTGGCTTAGCAATCATTGGAAAGATTTGATAAACCATTTCAGGTCTTAATTGATTGTTCACGCTTACAGTGGCTTTCAGACGGCATACAATAATTTTTTCGTCTCCCCCCTCCTCTTTTCAGAACATAGATGGACTCGTCCTTCTAAATAAACTGCTAAATCGCTGCGCGTGGTGCTAACGTTTTTTATAAATAAATAAATACACCGTTTAAAAATAAATAAATTTATGCAAACAGACATACCTGATGACGACCGTTTGTGTTATGGTCGAAACGTCGTGAGAATTTTATTGTTTTATATATATATTTTATTATTTTATTGTTTCCCTTCAACGTGACTTTACCGAAAGAACTAAGAATATGAATTACTGCAGTCACGAAAGCTTTAAATCACAAACCCACATCATTAACACGGACCCACATCATTAATAAGAAACTCACATCAACGCGAGGTTACATCTTTACCACTCACCCACAACACTGGACATCTGTGAGAAAGAGCTGTATAGCTCATCTGACTCCAGTATAAATATTCTGATTCTGACATGAACTCACATCGTCACGACTCACTCACAACACACCACCACCACTATCAGTAACACCACTAACGCCACCACTCCTCCTGCCAGTACACTACACAGACACACACGTCCTCACCACTCACATCACCACTCACCTACAGTTCCTCACTTCCTCCAGAGAGTCGCTGCTTCTGTCGTCTCGGTGCTTCTCTACCGCCACATGTGAGAAAAAAGATGGGCAGAAGCAAGTGGGGGCGGGGCTCGGTGATCACGCCCTCAGTGACGCAATATCCTGTGAGCCCCTCCCCCCCAGCACCTTCCCCCCCCTCTACGCCCCCTCCCCCACTCACACAGCCATAGACAAAGCTCCCGCGTATTTAGCCTTAACAGAGCACTACTAACAACAACCCCACCACTAACAACGCCACCACCAATAACAACCCCACCACCAATAACAACCCCACCAACAATAACAACCCCACCACTAATAACAACCCCACCACTAACAACCACACCACCACTAATACACAGTTCTGATCCACTCCTCAGCTGCTCCCCACACGCGATGCTTCTGCTGCTCTCTACTTCCGCTTCCGCCGGTGAACGTGGCGCCAACTTCTGAAGCGGTTCGCTGCCTGGGCCTCCTCTGGGTCGACTCAGCCTGAAGGTGAGAACCTCGCATGGTGTGGACACCTCAGCAGTGGTGGAGGAGAGACAAAGGCGGCCCACAGCCGTAGGCTTCTAAACAGCTGCTGGGCTCACGGCATCGGTTCAAGCAGAGCCCGGCTCTGCTGCTGAGGCACTGAAGGTGGAAAGCGGCCCAGCGTGGCGCTCGAGTTGAGCCATTGCTGCTGATGAGAGGCTGATGGGATCAGTCAAATATACTTTTTCATCTTTGCAAGGAAGGGTTTATTGTGAAGGAGGCGAATCGCGTGCTGGCTGAGGAGGCCTCCACTAGACACCGCTAATTAGGGTATTTGGTCTACTCTTCCACGCTGATCTCCACGTTTTGGAGCAAGGTGGGCGTACCCCCACTTTACCCCACCACATGCGGGTCGTTAGCTCACTGGACTTGCACTGCAGAGGTGCAGGTTCGATTCTATCGCCCACACACCCACCCACTCACTTGCCCACTCACCAACTCACCCACTAACCCATCTATCCACCCACCCACAGGGACATGTGGAGACACACGGAGACACATGGACACACGGATACATAGAGCCTTGATAAAGTGGTTGTGTAGGTGGTGTTAGAGTATCAGCATCAATGTGGTTGTTGTGGTTATGTTGCTTGTTATGGTTGTGGTGGTTGAGGTGATGTTGGTTGTGGTGGTTTTGGATGTGGTGGCTGCAGTTATAGTTGTGGTTGTATCGCTGGTTGTAGTGGTTCAGGTTTTAGTTGTGGTGTAGGTGGTTATGTTAGTTGTTATGGTCCTTTTGGTTGTCGTAATAATTGCGGTTGTGGGGGGTATATTTTTTGTGGCTATAGTTGTGTACGAGGAGGTTGGGGTTTTCATGGTTATAGTTACAGTTGTGGTTATGTTATTGGTGTTGTTATACTTGGGGTTGTGGTTATAATAGTGATTGTGGTCAAAGTTGTGATGGTTATGTTATGTTTTGTGGTTATAGTTGTGGTGAAGGTGGTTATGTTGGCTTTCATGGTTGTTGTATGTGTAGGGAGCGGTAGAGTAGCGGTTGAACGCCACGCCACGGACCCGAGGAAGTTCGATTCCCGCTCACGGCCAACACCAGTGACGATCATCTGAACCAGTCCAGGGCTTCCGCTACGTCGACTCTGCCTGAAATTAGTACCTGTTGTGGTGTGTAATAAACATCGCCACTCGGGAGACAAAGACGGTCGGGTGTAGTGCTGGCCACCCACCTGCTTGTGTTCCACACTGCGGGCCTCCATAGGTGCTCGCTAACAGAACTTGCCCCAACAGTCTGTTATAGGCTATAGAATAATTTTTTGTCTTTTTTTGTTGTATGTGTGTTGAACTTCTTTCGAACCATATGTTGCCACCTGTGATAACCGGAGATGCGGTTATAGTTGTAGTGGTTATATTATGGTTGTGGTTATAGTTGTGTCTGGTTTTAGTGCTTAGAGTTGTGGTTATAGATATGGTTATAATTGTGGTTATAGTTGTGGGTGTGGTTATAATTGTAGTTGCTTTTGGTTATAGTTGTGGTTATAGTGGTTATGGTTGTTGGTTATGGTTGTGGCTGTGGTTACATTTGTGGTTACATTTGTGGTTGAATTTGTAGTTCTAGTTGTGGTTGTTGGTTTGTGGTGGTGAGGCTGGTGCAGGTGGTGGGTTGGAGGCCACGTTCCCTGCCCATGCGGTTCCAACAGCGATGGCTCCCTGTGCTATGTGGGTCACGTGAACTTGTCTCCCAGCATGCCTTGAAGTCATCATTATAGGAGCCCTCGCCTCCTCTACGCACTCTCCTCCTATCTCTCCCCTCTCACCTCCACGCACTCTCCTCCTACCTCTCACCTCCTCCCCGTGTCTCCCCCTTTCTCTTTTTCCCAGGTTCTCCCTCCTCTCTCTCCCCGTGTCTCCTTCCTCTATGTCGCCGTGTCTCTCTCCTCTCCCTCCCCGCGTTTCCCTCCTATCTTTCCCCGTGTCTCTTCTCTCTCCCCGCTTTTCCCTCTCCAACCTCCCCCTGTCTCCCTCCTCTCTCTCCCCGTGTATCCTTTCTCTCCCCGTGTCTCACTCTTCTATCTCCCCCTGTCTCCCTCTTGCTTCCCGTGTCTCACTCACTCAGCCACCCACTCAGCCACTCACTCAACCACTCAGTCACTCAGCCACTCAATCACCCAGCCACTGACTCACTTAGCCACTCACTCAACCTCTCACTCAACCTCTCACTCACTCAACCACTCACTCAACCACTCACTCACGCAGCCACTCACTCACGCAGCCACTCACTCACCCAGCCACTCATTCACTCAGCCACTCACTCAACCACTCACTCACTCATTCAACCTGTCAATCACGCAACCACTCAGCCACCAACTCAGCCACTCACTCAACCACTCACTCACTCAGCCACTCAAACACTAACTTACTCAGCCACTCACTCAGCCACCCACTCAGCCACTCACTCAACCACTCAGTCACTCAGCCACTCACTCACTCAGCCACTCACTCACTCAGCCTCTCACCAGCCACTCACTCAGCCACTCACTCAACCACTCACGTACTCAAGCTCTCAATCAACCACTCACTCACCCAGCCACTCACTCAGCTGCTTAGTCACTCTGCTACCCACTCACTCAACCACTCACTCATTCAGCCTCTCACTCAGCCACTCACTAACTCAGCCACTCACTCCCTCAACCACTCAATCACTCAGCCACTCTCTCATTCAATCACTCACCTAGCCACCTGCTTATTTGTTTATTTTACCAGGTAAGGCCCATAAGATATATGTCTTTTTCAGACGTAACCTGGCCACATATGATTGCCCAATTAAGTGGCATTTTACGTGTCAATTTATATCAGCAACTATAAATGTGGAGTGACAAACAGGAGCTGGACAAAAATTCACACAACGAAGGGGAGAGTGAGAGAAACATGCGAACTCCAAATATACAACAGGCATCAGGGTCAGGATTGTTGTATATATTGTCTTGAAAAATAATAAAAATGAAATGAAAAATGCAAAAGGTGTAATTTTACAAAATTAGGTAATTATGTCAATTTATGCAATTACGCTAATTAGGCTCGGCTTTGTTGTCTAGGGGTATTACCAATCGTGATAATTGTCAGTGATGTGTGGGTTCTGGGTCCATATTTGTCGTGTCACTGGGGTTTATAATAGGCTGGTAGGGTGGGTTTATAATGGCCATGTAGGGTGGGGTTATAATGGCTAGGGAGGGTCAGTTCATAATGGCCAGGTAGGGTGGGGTTATAATGGCCAGGTAGGGTGGGGTAAAATGGCCTTGTCAGGGGTCCACCTCCTCCACCACCAGTTCCACCTCAACCTCCTCCACCTCCCACCTCCTCGCAGGAACCCAGACCCAACAGGTGCCATGGGTTGCCACGCTACGTGCAGGAGGAGGAGCTCACCACTTGAATGTGACGAACAGTGAGCTTATCACTTGAATGTGAGATGAAGTGCGCTCATCACTTGAGTGTGACATGCAGTGAGCTCATCACTTGAATGTGACATGCAGGGAGCTCATCACATGAATGAATGGGACATGCAGTGAGCTCATCACTTGAATGTGACACGCAGTGAGCTCAACACTTGAATGTAACATATAGTTCACTGACCACTTGAATGTGACATGCAGTGCGCTCATCATTTGAATGTGACATGCAGTGAGTTCGCCACTTGAATGTGACATGCAGTGAGCTCACCACTTGAATGTGACATGCAGTGAGCTCAACACTTGAATGTGACATGTAGTGCACTGACCACTTGAACGTCATGCAGTGCGCTCATCACTTGAATGTGACATGCAGTGAGCTGAACACTTGAAATGTGACATGCAGTGAGCTCATCACTTGAAAGTGACATGCAGTGCGCTCATCACTTGAATGTGGCATGCAGTGAGCTCGCCACTTGAATGTGACATGCAGTGAGCTCGCCACTTTAATGACATGCAGTGTGCTCATCACTTAAATGTGATATGCAGTGCGCTCATCACTTGAATGGGACATGCAGTGTGCTCATCACTTGAATGTGACATGCAGTGAACTCACCACTTCAACGTGACATGCAGTGCGCTCGTTACGTGAATATGACATGCAGTGAGCTCGCCACTTCAATGTGACATGCAGTGAGCTCATCACTTGGACGTGACATGCAGTGTACTCATCACTTGAAAGTGACATGAATTGAGCTCATCACTTGAACATTACATGACATTTTCTACATCACACGACTATACTGACTATATATGATGGGGTATAGTCGTGTGATGTAGAAAAAAGTTTAGTTGGAGGCATATATTTTTTGTGACGTAAAATTGTAATGTATAATGACTTTTTGTTAGTAGTAGGGTAGTTGCAGTTGCTTAGCGTCAATATACTAAATTCCTCTGCTGATATGTAACCTCAGCTTATTGGAGAGTATATTGAGTATATTGGTTATATTGATGTAGTTTATATTTTAGTTTTTTTTATCAGTTTACTACATGGTGGTCATTATATAGTGTAGTGTATACCCAGTTACTTAATGTTAACAGCTCAGATTATTGGAGAGTATATTTGTACATTTATTATATTGATGTAGTTTATATTTATTTTTTTCACATCGGTTTATTGCATGGTAGTAGGGTATGTGTAGTTCTTTAGAAGCTCCCTTTTTTATTTTCCACATAATGCACTAGCTTGATACGCGGTGGTTTGGGCTGTTGCAGTTCTTTATTATTAAAATTGTATCTCCCTTTATTATTGCCAATCCTACATGATACACTAACATAATATGACTTTGAGACCCCCCACCTGCCTACACATTCCACAAGGAGTAACTAATCCCATATCTGCATTTGTCATAAACATGCTAAATTCCTCTGTTATGTAAACTTCTTCATCAAGACGCTCTCCTCCTCCCACCCAATTTAAAATACGCTGCCAAGCTTAGCAGTGTTCGTTAGGACGCTGTCTTTCCGACAGCTCTGTTTCTTCACCTGAGGACGGCTGCTTGCGTTGTGGCCTAAACGTGAGAATTTTATTATATTATGTTTGATTTTTATTATTTTATTTTTTCCCTTCTACGTGCCTTTACTGAAAGAACCAATAATATGGTGCATACCTACTTTTGGTAGGACCTGCTTCCCCTAGAGCAGTGCATACTGACTGTGGTAATACCTGCTATCACTACCGCATTGCATGCTGACTGGTGGTACTCTGCTATGACTACAGCATTGCATACTAACTGTGGTGGTATCCTGCTATGACTACAGCATTGCATGCTGACTGTGGTGGTATCCTGCTATGACTACAGCATTGTATGCTGACTGTGGTGGTATCCTGCTATGACTACAGCATTGCATACTGACTGCGGTGGTATCCTGCTATGACTTCAGCATTGCATGCTGACTGTGGTGTTATCCTGCTATGACTACAGCATTGCATACTGACTGCAGTGGTTTCCTGCTATAACTTCAGCATTGCATACTGACTGCGGTGGTATCCTGCTATGACTACAGCATTGCATGCTGACTGTGGTTGTATCCTGCTATGACTACAGCATTGCATGCTGACTGTGGTGGTATCCTGCTATGACTATAGCAGTGCATGCTGACTATGGTGGTATCCTGCTATGACTACAGCATTGCATACTGACTGTGGTGGTATTCTGCTATGACTACAGCATTGCATACTGACTGTGGTGGTATCCGGCTATGACTACAGCATTGCATGCTAACTGGCGGTATCCTGCTATGACTACAGCATTGTGATGCTGACTGTGGTGGTATCCTGCTATGACAACAGCATTGCATGCTGACTGTGGTGGTATCCTGCTATGACTACAGCATTGCTTGCTGACTGTGGTGATATCCTGCTATGACTACAGCATTGCATGCTGACTGTAGTCGTTTCCTGCTATGACTCAATCATTGCATGCTGACTGTGGTGGTTTCCTGCTATGACTACAGCATTGTATGCTGTCTGTGGTGGTATCCTGCTATGACTACAGCATTGCATGCTGAATGTGGTGGTATCCTGCTATGACTACAGCATTGCATACTGACGGTGGTGGTATCCTGCTATGACTACAGCATTGCATACTGACGGTGGTGGTATCCTGCTATGACTACAGCATTGAATGCTGACTGTGGCAGTATCCTGCTATGACTTCAGCATTGCATACTGACTGCGGTGGTATCCTGCTATGACTACAGCATTGCATGCTGACTGCCGTTGTATCTTGCTATGACTTCAGCATTGCATGCTGACTGTGCTTGTATCCTGCTATGACTATAGCAGTACATGCTGACTATGGTGATATCCTGCTATGACTACAGCATTGCATACTGACTGTGGTGGTATCCTGCTGTGATTACAGCATTGCATCCTGACTGTGGAAGTATCCTGCTATGACTACAGCATTGCATGCTGACTGGTGGTGTCCTGCTATGACTACAGCATTGCATACTGACTGTGGTGGTATCCTGCTATGACTACAGCATTGCATACTGACAGTGGTGGTATCCTGCTATGACTACAGCATTGCATACTGACTGTGGTGGTCTCCTGCTATGACTACAGCATTGCATGCTGACTGGTGGTTTCCTGCTATGACTACAGTATTGCATGCTGACGGTGGTGGTATCCTGCTATGATTACAGCAGTGCATACTTACTGTGGTACCTGCTATGATTACAGCAGTGCATACTGACTGGTGGTACCTGCTATGATTACAGCAGTGGAAACTGCTGTTGTGGTACCTGCTATGATTACAGCACTGCATATTGTCGTGGTACCTGCTATGATTACAGCAGTGCATACTGACTGTGGTGGGACCTGCTATGATGACAGCATTGCATACTGACTGTGGTGGTATCCTGCTATGACTACAGCATTGCATGCTGACTGTGGTTGTATCCTGCTATGACTACAGCATTGTATGCTGACTGTGGTGGTATCCTGCTATGACTACAGCATTGCATGCTGACTGTGGATGTATCCTGTTATGACTACCGCATTGCATGCTGACTGTGGTGGTATCCTGCTATGACTACAGCATTGCATGCTGACTGTGGTTGTATCCTGCTATGACTATAGCTGTGCATGCTCACTGTGGTGGTATCCTGCTATGACTACAGCATTGCATACTGACTGCAGTGGTATCCTTCTATAACTTCAGCATTGCATACTGACTGCGGTGGTATCCAGCTATGACTACAGCATTGCATGCTGACTGTAGTTGTATCCTGCTATGACTACAGCATTGCATGCTGACTGTGGTGGTATCCTGTTATGACTATAGCAGTGCATGCTGACTATGGTGGTATCCTGCTATGACTACAGCATTGCGATGCTGACTGTGGTGGTATCCTGCTATGACTACAGCATTGCATGCTGACTGTGGTGGTATCCTGCTATGACTACAGCATTGCATACTGACGGTGGTGGTATCCTGCTATGACTACAGCATTGAATGCTGACTGTGGCAGTATCCTGCTATGACTTCAGCATTGCATACTGACTGCGGTGGTATCCTGCTATGACTACAGCATTGCATGCTGACTGCCGTTGTATCTTGCTATGACTTCAGCATTGCATGCTGACTGTGGTTGTATCCTGCTATGACTATAGCAGTGCATGCTGACTATGGTGATATCCTGCTATGACTACAGCATTGCATACTGACTGTGGTGGTATCCTGCTGTGATTACAGCATTGCATCCTGACTGTGGAAGTATCCTGCTATGACTACAGCATTGCATGCTGACTGGTGGTGTCCTGCTATGACTACAGCATTGCATACTGACTGTGGTGGTATCCTGCTATGACTACAGCATTGCATACTGACAGTGGTGGTATCCTGCTATGACTACAGCATTGCATACTGACTGTGGTGGTCTCCTGCTATGACTACAGCATTGCATGCTGACTGGTGGTTTCCTGCTATGACTACAGTATTGCATGCTGACGGTGGTGGTATCCTGCTATGATTACAGCAGTGCATACTTACTGTGGTACCTGCTATGATTACAGCAGTGCATACTGACTGGTGGTACCTGCTATGATTACAGCAGTGGAAACTGCTGTTGTGGTACCTGCTATGATTACAGCACTGCATATTGTCGTGGTACCTGCTATGATTACAGCAGTGCATACTGACTGTGGTGGGACCTGCTATGATGACAGCATTGCATACTGACTGTGGTGGTATCCTGCTATGACTACAGCATTGCATGCTGACTGTGGTTGTATCCTGCTATGACTACAGCATTGTATGCTGACTGTGGTGGTATCCTGCTATGACTACAGCATTGCATGCTGACTGTGGATGTATCCTGTTATGACTACCGCATTGCATGCTGACTGTGGTGGTATCCTGCTATGACTACAGCATTGCATGCTGACTGTGGTTGTATCCTGCTATGACTATAGCTGTGCATGCTCACTGTGGTGGTATCCTGCTATGACTACAGCATTGCATACTGACTGCAGTGGTATCCTTCTATAACTTCAGCATTGCATACTGACTGCGGTGGTATCCAGCTATGACTACAGCATTGCATGCTGACTGTAGTTGTATCCTGCTATGACTACAGCATTGCATGCTGACTGTGGTGGTATCCTGTTATGACTATAGCAGTGCATGCTGACTATGGTGGTATCCTGCTATGACTACAGCATTGCGATGCTGACTGTGGTGGTATCCTGCTATGATTACAGCATTGCATGCTGACTGTGGTGGTATCCTGCTATGACTACAGCATTGCATACTGACGGTGGTGGTATCCTGCTATGACTACAGCATTGAATGCTGACTGTGGCAGTATCCTGCTATGACTTCAGCATTGCATACTGACTGCGGTGGTATCCTGCTATGACTACAGCATTGCATGCTGACTGCCGTTGTATCCTGCTATGACTTCAGCATTGCATGCTGACTGTGGTTGTATCCTGCTATGACTATAGCAGTGCATGCTGACTATGGTGATATCCTGCTATGACTACAGCATTGCATACTGACTGTGGTGGTATCCTGCTGTGATTACAGCATTGCATCCTGACTGTGGTAGTATCCTGCTATGACTACAGCATTGCATGCTGACTGGTGGTGTCCTGCTATGACTACAGCATTGCATACTGACTGTGGTGGTATCCTGCTATGACTACAGCATTGCATACTGACAGTGGTGGTATCCTGCTATGACTACAGCATTGCATACTGACTGTGGTGGTCTCCTGCTATGACTACAGCATTGCATGCTGACTGGTGGTTTCCTGCTATGACTACAGTATTGCATGCTGACGGTGGTGGTATCCTGCTATGATTACAGCAGTGCATACTTACTGTGGTACCTGCTATGATTACAGCAGTGCATACTGACTGGTGGTACCTGCTATGATTACAGCAGTGGAAACTGCTGTTGTGGTACCTGCTATGATTACAGCACTGCATATTGTCGTGGTACCTGCTATGATTACAGCAGTGCATACTGACTGTGGTGGGACCTGCTATGATGACAGCATTGCATACTGACTGTGGTGGTATCCTGCTATGACTACAGCATTGCATGCTGACTGTGGTTGTATCCTGCTATGACTACAGCATTGTATGCTGACTGTGGTGGTATCCTGCTATGACTACAGCATTGCATGCTGACTGTTGATGTATCCTGTTATGACTACCGCATTGCATGCTGACTGTGGTGGTATCCTGCTATGACTACAGCATTGCATGCTGACTGTGGTTGTATCCTGCTATGACTATAGCTGTGCATGCTCACTGTGGTGGTATCCTGCTATGACTACAGCATTGCATACTGACTGCAGTGGTATCCTTCTATAACTTCAGCATTGCATACTGACTGCGGTGGTATCCAGCTATGACTACAGCATTGCATGCTGACTGTAGTTGTATCCTGCTATGACTACAGCATTGCATGCTGACTGTGGTGGTATCCTGTTATGACTATAGCAGTGCATGCTGACTATGGTGGTATCCTGCTATGACTACAGCATTGCGATGCTGACTGTGGTGGTATCCTGCTATGACTACAGCATTACATGCTGACTGTGGTGGTATCCTGCTATGACTACAGCATTGCATACTGACGGTGGTGGTATCCTGCTATGACTACAGCATCGCATGCTGACTGTGGTGGTATCCTGCTATGACTACAGCATTGCATACTGACGGTAGTGGTATCCTGCTATGACTACAGCATTGCATACTGACTGGGGTGGTATCCTGCTATGACTACAGCATTGCATGCTGACTGCCGTTGTATCCTGCTATGACTTCAGCATTGCATGCTGACTGTGGTTATATCCTGCTATGACTATAGCAGTGCATGCTGACTATGGTGATAACCTGCTATGACTACAGCATTGCATACTGACTGTGGTGGTATCCTGCTGTGATTACAGCATTGCATCCTGACTGTGGTAGTATCCTGCTATGACTACAGCATTGCATGCTGACTGGTGGTGTCCTGCTATGACTACAGCATTGCATACTGACTGTGGTGGTATCCTGCTATGACTACAGCATTGCATACTGACAGTGGTGGTATCCTGCTTTGACTACAGCATTGCATACTGACTGCGGTGGTCTCCTGCTATGACTACAGCATTGCATGCTGACTGCCGTTGTATCCTGCTATGACTTCAGCATTGCATGCTGACTGTGGTTGTATCCTGCTATGACTATAGCAGTGCATGCTGACTATGGTGATATCCTGCTATGACTACAGCATTGCATACTGACTTTGGTGGTATCCTGCTGTGATTACAGCATTGCATCCTGACTGTGGTAGTATCCTGCTATGACTACAGCATTGCATGCTGACTGGTGGTGTCCTGCTATGACTACAGCATTGCATACTGACTGTGGTGGTATCCTGCTATGACTACAGCATTGCATACTGACAGTGGTGGTATCCTGCTATGACTACAGCATTGCATACTGACTGCGGTGATCTCCTGCTATGACTACAGCATTGCATGCTGACTGGTGGTTTCCTGCTATGACTACAGTATTGCATGCTGACGGTGGTGGTATCCTGCTATGATTACAGCAGTGCATACTTACTGTGGTACCTGCTATGATTACAGCAGTGCATACTGACTGGTGGTACCTGCTATGATTACAGCAGTGGAAACTGCTGTTGTGGTACCTGCTATGATTACAGCACTGCATATTGTCGTGGTACCTGCTATGATTACAGCAGTGCATACTGACTATGGTGGGACCTGCTATGATGACAGCATTGCATACTGACTGTGGTGGTATCCTGCTATGACTACAGCATTGCATGCTGACTGTGGTTGTATCCTGCTATGACTACAGCATTGTATGCTGACTGTGGTGGTATCCTGCTATGACTACAGCATTGCATGCTGACTGTGGATGTATCCTGCTATGACTACAGCATTGCATGCTGACTGTGGTGGTATCCTGCTATGACTAGAGCATTGCATGCTGACTGTGGTTGTATCCTGCTATGACTATAGCAGTGCATGCTCACTGTGGTGGTATCCTGCTATGACTACAGCATTGCATACTGACGGTGGTGGTATCCTGCTATGACTATAGCATCGCATGCTGACTGTGGTGGTATCCTGCTATGACTACAGCATTGCATACTGACGGTAGTGGTATCCTGCTATGACTACAGCATTGCATACTGACTGCGGTGGTATCCTGCTATGACTACAGCATTGCATGCTGACTGCCGTTGTATCCTGCTATGACTTCAGCATTGCATGCTGACTGTGGTTGTATCCTGCTATGACTATAGCAGTGCATGCTGACTATGGTGATATCCTGCTATGACTACAGCATTGCATACTGACTGTGGTGGTATCCTGCTGTGATTACAGCATTGCATCCTGACTGTGGTAGTATCCTGCTATGACTACAGCATTGCATGCTGACTGGTGGTGTCCTGCTATGACTACAGCATTGCATACTGACTGTGGTGGTATCCTGCTATGACTACAGCATTGCATACTGACAGTGGTGGTATCCTGCTATGACTACAGCATTGCATACTGACTGCGGTGGTCTCCTGCTATGACTACAGCATTGCATGCTGACTGGTGGTTTCCTGCTATGACTACAGTATTGCATGCTGACGGTGGTGGTATCCTGATATGATTACAGCAGTGCATACTTACTGTGGTACCTGCTATGATTACAGCAGTGCATACTGACTGGTGGTACCTGCTATGATTACAGCAGTGGAAACTGCTGTTGTGGTACCTGCTATGATTACAGCACTGCATATTGTCGTGGTACCTGCTATGATTACAGCAGTGCATACTGACTATGGTGGGACCTGCTATGATGACAGCATTGCATACTGACTGTGGTGGTATCCTGCTATGACTACAGCATTGCATGCTGACTGTGGTTGTATCCTGCTATGACTACAGCATTGTATGCTGACTGTGGTGGTATCCTGCTATGACTACAGCATTGCATGCTGACTGTGGATGTATCCTGCTATGACTACAGCATTGCATGCTGACTGTGGTGGTATCCTGCTATGACTAGAGCATTGCATGCTGACTGTGGTTGTATCCTGCTATGACTATAGCAGTGCATGCTCACTGTGGTGGTATCCTGCTATGACTACAGCATTGCATGCTGACTGTGGTGGTATCCTGCTATGACTACAGCATTTCATGCTGACTGTGGTGGTATCCTGCTATGACTACAGCATTGCATACTGACTGCAGTGGTATCCTTCTATAACTTCAGCATTGCATACTGACTGCGGTGGTATCCTGCTATGACTACAGCATTGCATGCTGACTGTAGTTGTATCCTGCTATGACTACAGCATTGCATGCTGACTGTGGTGGTATCCTGCTATGACTATAGCAGTGCATGCTGACTATGGTGGTATCCTGCTATGACTACAGCATTGTGATGCTGACTGTGGTGGTATCCTGCTATGACTACAGCATTGCATGCTGACTGTTGTGGTATCCTGCTATGACTACAGCATTGCGTGCTGACTGTGGTGGTATCCTGCTATGACTACAGCATTGCATGCTGACTGTGGTCGTTTCCTGCTATGACTCAAGCATTGCATGCTGACTGTGGTGGTATCCTGCTATGACTACAGCATTGTATGCTGACTGTGGAGGTATCCTGCTATGACTACAGCATTACATGCTGACTGTGGTGGTATCCTGCTATGACTACATCATTGCATACTGACGGTGGTGGTATCCTGCTATGACTACACCATTGCATGCTGACTGTGGTGGCATCCTGCTATGACTACAGCATTGCATACTGACGGTAGTGGTATCCTGCTTTGACTACAGCATTGCATTCTGACTGCGTTGGTATCCTGCTATGACTACAGCATTGCATGCTGACTGCCGTTGTATCCTGCTATGACTTCAGCATTGCATGCTGACTGTGGTTGTATCCTGCTATGACTATAGCAGTGCATGCTGACTATGGTGATATCCTGCTATGACTACAGCATTGCATACTGACTGTGGTGGTATTCTGCTATGATTACAGCATTGCATACTGACTGTGGTGGTATCCTGCTTTGACTACAGCATTGCATGCTGACTGGTGGTGTCCTGCTATGACTACAGCATTGCATACTGACAGTGGTGGTATCCTGCTATGACTACAGCATTGCATAATGAATGCGGTGGTCTCCTGCTATGACTACAGCATTGCATGCTGACTGGTGGTTTCCTCCTATGACTACAGTAATGCATGCTGACGGTGGTGGTATCCTGCTATGATTACAGCAGTGCATACTTACTGTGGTACCTGCTATGATTACAGCAGTGCATACTGACTGGTGGTACCTGCTATGATTACAGCAGTGGAAACTGCTGTTGTGGTACCTGCTATGATTACAGCAGTGCATATTGTCGTGGTACCTGCTATGATTACAGCAGTGCATACTGACTGTGGTGGGACCTGCTATGATGACAGCATTGCATACTGACTGTGGTGGTATCCTGCTATGACTACAGCATTGCATGCTGACTGTGGTTGTATCCTGCTTTGACTACAGCATTGCATGCTGACTGTGGTGGTATCCTGCTATGACTACAGCATTGCATGCTGACTGTGGTGGTATCCTGCTATGACTACAGCATTGCATGCTGACTGTGGTGGTATCCTGCTATGACTACAGCATTGCATACTGACTGTGGTAGTATCCTGCTATGACTACAGCATTGCATACTGACAGTGGTGGTATCCTGCTATGACTACAGCATTGCATACTGACTGCGGTGGTCTCCTGCTATGACTACAGCATTGCATGCTGACTGGTGGTTTCCTGCTATGACTACAGTATTGCATGCTGACGGTGGTGGTATCCTGATATGATTACAGCAGTGCATACTTACTGTGGTACCTGCTATGATTACAGCAGTGCATACTGACTGGTGGTACCTGCTATGATTACAGCAGTGGAAACTGCTGTTGTGGTACCTGCTATGATTACAGCACTGCATATTGTCGTGGTACCTGCTATGATTACAGCAGTGCATACTGACTATGGTGGGACCTGCTATGATGACAGCATTGCATACTGACTGTGGTGGTATCCTGCTATGACTACAGCATTGCATGCTGACTGTGGTTGTATCCTGCTATGACTACAGCATTGTATGCTGACTGTGGTGGTATCCTGCTATGACTACAGCATTGCATGCTGACTGTGGATGTATCCTGCTATGACTACAGCATTGCATGCTGACTGTGGTGGTATCCTGCTATGACTAGAGCATTGCATGCTGACTGTGGTTGTATCCTGCTATGACTATAGCAGTGCATGCTCACTGTGGTGGTATCCTGCTATGACTACAGCATTGCATGCTGACTGTGGTGGTATCCTGCTATGACTACAGCATTTCATGCTGACTGTGGTGGTATCCTGCTATGACTACAGCATTGCATACTGACTGCAGTGGTATCCTTCTATAACTTCAGCATTGCATACTGACTGCGGTGGTATCCTGCTATGACTACAGCATTGCATGCTGACTGTAGTTGTATCCTGCTATGACTACAGCATTGCATGCTGACTGTGGTGGTATCCTGCTATGACTATAGCAGTGCATGCTGACTATGGTGGTATCCTGCTATGACTACAGCATTGTGATGCTGACTGTGGTGGTATCCTGCTATGACTACAGCATTGCATGCTGACTGTTGTGGTATCCTGCTATGACTACAGCATTGCGTGCTGACTGTGGTGGTATCCTGCTATGACTACAGCATTGCATGCTGACTGTGGTCGTTTCCTGCTATGACTCAAGCATTGCATGCTGACTGTGGTGGTATCCTGCTATGACTACAGCATTGTATGCTGACTGTGGAGGTATCCTGCTATGACTACAGCATTACATGCTGACTGTGGTGGTATCCTGCTATGACTACATCATTGCATACTGACGGTGGTGGTATCCTGCTATGACTACACCATTGCATGCTGACTGTGGTGGCATCCTGCTATGACTACAGCATTGCATACTGACGGTAGTGGTATCCTGCTTTGACTACAGCATTGCATTCTGACTGCGTTGGTATCCTGCTATGACTACAGCATTGCATGCTGACTGCCGTTGTATCCTGCTATGACTTCAGCATTGCATGCTGACTGTGGTTGTATCCTGCTATGACTATAGCAGTGCATGCTGACTATGGTGATATCCTGCTATGACTACAGCATTGCATACTGACTGTGGTGGTATTCTGCTATGATTACAGCATTGCATACTGACTGTGGTGGTATCCTGCTTTGACTACAGCATTGCATGCTGACTGGTGGTGTCCTGCTATGACTACAGCATTGCATACTGACAGTGGTGGTATCCTGCTATGACTACAGCATTGCATAATGAATGCGGTGGTCTCCTGCTATGACTACAGCATTGCATGCTGACTGGTGGTTTCCTCCTATGACTACAGTAATGCATGCTGACGGTGGTGGTATCCTGCTATGATTACAGCAGTGCATACTTACTGTGGTACCTGCTATGATTACAGCAGTGCATACTGACTGGTGGTACCTGCTATGATTACAGCAGTGGAAACTGCTGTTGTGGTACCTGCTATGATTACAGCAGTGCATATTGTCGTGGTACCTGCTATGATTACAGCAGTGCATACTGACTGTGGTGGGACCTGCTATGATGACAGCATTGCATACTGACTGTGGTGGTATCCTGCTATGACTACAGCATTGCATGCTGACTGTGGTGGTATCCTGCTATGACTACAGCATTGCATGCTGACTGTGGTGGTATCCTGCTATGACTACAGCATTGCATGCTGACTGTGGTAGTATCCTGCTATGACTACAGCATTGCATGCTGACTGGTGGTGTCCTGCTATGACTACAGCATTGCATACTGACTGTGGTGGTATCCTGCTATGACTACAGCATTGCATACTGACTGCGGTGGTCTCCTGCTATGACTACAGCATTGCATGCTGACTGCCGTTGTATCCTGCTATGACTTCAGCATTGCATGCTGACTGTGGTTGTATCCTGCTATGACTATAGCAGTGCATGCTGACTATGGTGATATCCTGCTATGACTACAGCATTGCATACTGACTGTGGTGGTATCCTGCTATGATGACAGCATTGCATACTGACTGTGGTGGTATCCTGCTATGACTACAGCATTGCATGCTGACTGTGGTTGTATCCTGCTTTGACTACAGCATTGCATGCTGACTGTGGTGGTATCCTGCTATGACTACAGCATTGCATGCTGACTGTGGTGGTATCCTGCTATGACTACAGCATTGCATACTGACTGCGGTGGTATCCTGCTATGACTACAGCATTGCATGATGACTGTGGTTGTATCCTGCTATGACTACAGCATTGCATGCTGACTGTGGTGGTATCCTGCAATGACTACAGCATTGCATGCTGACTGTGGTGGTATCCTGCTATGACTACAGCATTGCTTGCTGACTGTGGTGGTATCCTGCTATGACTACAGCATTGCATGCTGACTGTGGTCGTTTCCTGCTATGACTCAAGCATTGCATGCTGACTTTGGTGGTATCCTGCTATGACTACAGCATTGTATGCTGACTGTGGTGGTATCCTGCTATGACTACAGCATTACATGCTGACTGTGGTGGTATCCTGCTATGACTACAGCATTGCATGCTGACTGTGGTGGTATCCTGCTATGACTACAGCATTGCATGCTGACTGTGGTGGTATCCTGCTATGACTACAGCATTGCATGCTGACTGTGGTAGTATCCTGCTATGACTACAGCATTGCATGCTGACTGGTGGTGTCCTGCTATGACTACAGCATTGCATACTGACTGTGGTGGTATCCTGCTATGACTACAGCATTGCATACTGACTGCGGTGGTCTCCTGCTATGACTACAGCATTGCATGCTGACTGCCGTTGTATCCTGCTATGACTTCAGCATTGCATGCTGACTGTGGTTGTATCCTGCTATGACTATAGCAGTGCATGCTGACTATGGTGATATCCTGCTATGACTACAGCATTGCATACTGACTGTGGTGGTATCCTGCTGTGATTACAGCATTGCATCCTGACTGTGGTAGTATCCTGCTATGACTACAGCATTGCATGCTGACTGGTGGTGTCCTGCTATGACTACAGCATTGCATACTGACTGTGGTGGTATCCTGCTATGACTACAGCATTGCATACTGACAGTGGTGGTATCCTGCTATGACTACAGCATTGCATACTGACTGCGGTGGTCTCCTGCTATGACTACAGCATTGCATGCTGACTGGTGGTTTCCTGCTATGACTACAGTATTGCATGCTGACGGTGGTGGTATCCTGCTATGATTACAGCAGTGCATACTTACTGTGGTACCTGCTATGATTACAGCAGTGCATACTGACTGGTGGTACCTGCTATGATTACAGCAGTGGAAACTGCTGTTGTGGTACCTGCTATGATTACAGCACTGCATATTGTCGTGGTACCTGCTATGATTACAGCAGTGCATACTGACTGTGGTGGGACCTGCTATGATGACAGCATTGCATACTGACTGTGGTGGTATCCTGCTATGACTACAGCATTGCATGCTGACTGTGGTTGTATCCTGCTATGACTACAGCATTGTATGCTGACTGGTGGTTTCCTGCTATGACTACAGTATTGCATGCTGACGGTGGTGGTATCCTGCTATGATTACAGCAGTGCATACTTACTGTGGTACCTGCTATGATTACAGCAGTGCATACTGACTGGTGGTACCTGCTATGATTACAGCAGTGGAAACTGCTGTTGTGGTACCTGCTATGATTACAGCACTGCATATTGTCGTGGTACCTGCTATGATTACAGCAGTGCATACTGACTGTGGTGGGACCTGCTATGATGACAGCATTGCATACTGACTGTGGTGGTATCCTGCTATGACTACAGCATTGCATGCTGACTGTGGTTGTATCCTGCTATGACTACAGCATTGTATGCTGACTGTGGTGGTATCCTGCTATGACTATAGCTGTGCATGCTCACTGTGGTGGTATCCTGCTATGACTACAGCATTGCATACTGACTGCAGTGGTATCCTTCTATAACTTCAGCATTGCATACTGACTGTGGTGGTATCCAGCTATGACTACAGCATTGCATGCTGACTGTAGTTGTATCCTGCTATGACTACAGCATTGCATGCTGACTGTGGTGGTATCCTGTTATGACTATAGCAGTGCATGCTGACTATGGTGGTATCCTGCTATGACTACAGCATTGCGATGCTGACTGTGGTGGTATCCTGCTATGATTACAGCATTGCATGCTGACTGTGGTGGTATCCTGCTATGACTACAGCATTGCGTTCTGACTGTGGTGGTAACCTGCTATGACTACAGCATTGCATGCTGACTGTCGTCGTTTCCTGCTATGACTCAAGCATTGCATGCTGACTGTGGTGGTATCCTGCTATGACTACAGCATTGTATGCTGACTGTGGTGGTATCCTGCTATGACTACAGCATTACATGCTGACTGTGGTGGTATCCTGCTATGACTAGAGCATTGCATACTGACGGTGGTGGTATCCTGCTATGACTACAGCATCGCATGCTGACTGTGGTGGTATCCTGCTATGACTACAGCATTGCATACTGACGGTAGTGGTATCCTGCTATGACTACAGCATTGCATACTGACTGCGGTGGTATCCTGCTATGACTACAGCATTAAATGCTGACTGCCGTTGTATCCTGCTATGACTTCAACATTGCATGCTGACTGTGGTTGTATCCTGCTATGACTATAGCAGTGCATGCTGACTATGGTGATATCCTGCTATGACTACAGCATTGCATACTGACTGTGGTGGTATCCTGCTGTGATTACAGCATTGCATCCTGACTGTGGTACTATCCTGCTATGACTACAGCATTGCATGCTGACTGGTGGTGTCCTGCTATGACTACAGCATTGCATACTGACTGTGGTGGTATCCTGCTATGACTACAGCATTGCATACTGACAGTGGTGGTATCCTGCTATG
The DNA here is from genome assembly GCF_048934315.1 of Petromyzon marinus. Lineage (NCBI taxonomy): Eukaryota > Metazoa > Chordata > Hyperoartia > Petromyzontiformes > Petromyzontidae > Petromyzon > Petromyzon marinus. Next base: position 84,253 of record NW_027423195.1, read on the forward strand.
ACTACAGCATTGCATACTGACTGCGGTGGTCTCCTGCTATGACTACAGCATTGCATGCTGACTGGTGGTTTCCTGCTATGACTACAGTATTGCATGCTGACGGTGGTGGTATCCTGCTATGATTACAGCAGTGCATACTTACTGTGGTACCTGCTATGATTACAGCAGTGCATACTGACTGGTGGTACCTGCTATGATTACAGCAGTGGAAACTGCTGTTGTGGTACCTGCTATGATTACAGCACTGCATATTGTCGTGGTACCTGCTATGATTACAGCAGTGCATACTGACTGTGGTGGGACCTGCTATGATGACAGCATTGCATACTGACTGTGGTGGTAACCTGCTATGACTACAGCATTGCATGCTGACTGTGGTTGTATCCTGCTATGACTACAGCATTGTATGCTGACTGTGGTGGTATCCTGCTATGACTACAGCATTGCATGCTGACTGTGGATGTATCCTGCTATGACTACAGCATTGCTTGCTGACTGTGGTGGTATCCTGCTATGACTACAGCATTGCATGCTGACTGTGGTTGTATCCTGCTATGACTATAGCAGTGCATGCTCACTGTGGAGGTATCCTGCTATGACTACTGCATTGCATGCTGACTGTGGTGGTATCCTGCTATGACTACAGCATTTCATGCTGACTGTGGTGGTATCCTGCTATGACTACAGCATTGCATACTGACTGCAGTGGTATCCTTCTATAACTTCAGCATTGCATACTGACTGCGGTGGTATCCTGCTATGACTACAGCATTGCATGCTGACTGTAGTTGTATCCTGCTATGACTACAGCATTGCATGCTGACTGTGGTGGTATCGTGCTATGACTATAGCAGTGCATGCTGACTATGGTGGTATCCTGCTATGACTACAGCATTGTGATGCTGACTGTGGTGGTATCCTGCTATGACTACAGCATTGCATGCTGACTGTGGTGGTATCCTGCTATGACTACAGCATTGCATACTGACTGCAGTGGTATCCTGCTATGACATCAGCATTGCATACTGACTGCGGTGGTATCCTGCTTTGACTACAGCATTGCATGCTGACTGTGGTGGTATCCTGCTATGACTACAGCATTGCATGCTGACTGTGGTGGTATCCTGATATGACTACAGCATTGCATACTGACTGCGGTGGTATCCTGCTATGACTACAGCATTGCATGATGACTGTGGTTGTATCCTGCTATGACTACAGCATTGCTTGCTGACTGTGGTTGTATCCTGCTATGACTATAGCAGTGCATGCTCACTGTGGTGGTATCCTGCTGTGACTACAGCATTGCATGCTGACTGTGGTGGTATCCTGCTATGACATCAGCATTGCATACTGACTGCGGTGGTATCCTGCTTTGACTACAGCATTGCATGCTGACTGTGGTGGTATCCTGCTATGACTACAGCATTGCATGCTGACTGTGGTGGTATCCTGATATGACTACAGCATTGCATACTGACTGCGGTGGTATCCTGCTATGACTACAGCATTGCATGATGACTGTGGTTGTATCCTGCTATGACTACAGCATTGCTTGCTGACTGTGGTTGTATCCTGCTATGACTATAGCAGTGCATGCTCACTGTGGTGGTATCCTGCTGTGACTACAGCATTGCATGCTGACTGTGGTGGTATCCTGCTATGACTACAGCATTGCATGCTGACTGTGGTGGTATCCTGCTATGACTACAGCATTGCATGCTGACTGTGGTGGTATCCTGCTATGACTACAGCATTGCTTGCTGACTGTGGTGGTATCCTGCTATGACTACAGCATTGCATGCTGACTGTGGTGGTATCCTGCTGTGACTACAGCATTGCATGCTGACTGTGGTGGTATCCTGCTATGACTACAGCATTGCATGCTGACTGTGGTGGTATCCTGCTATGACTACAGCATTGCATGCTGACTGCGGTGGTCTCCTGCTATGACTACAGCATTGCATGCTGACTGGTGGTTTCCTGCTATGACTACAGTATTGCATGCTGACGGTGGTGGTATCCTGCTATGATTACAGCAGTGCATACTTACTGTGGTACCTGCTATGATTACAGCAGTGCATACTGACTGGTGGTACCTGCTATGATTACAGCAGTGGAAACTGCTGTTGTGGTACCTGCTATGATTACAGCACTGCATATTGTCGTGGTACCTGCTATGATTACAGCAGTGCATACTGACTGTGGTGGGACCTGCTATGATGACAGCATTGCATACTGACTGTGGTGGTAACCTGCTATGACTACAGCATTGCATGCTGACTGTGGTTGTATCCTGCTATGACTACAGCATTGTATGCTGACTGTGGTGGTATCCTGCTATGACTACAGCATTGCATGCTGACTGTGGATGTATCCTGCTATGACTACAGCATTGCTTGCTGACTGTGGTGGTATCCTGCTATGACTACAGCATTGCATGCTGACTGTGGTTGTATCCTGCTATGACTATAGCAGTGCATGCTCACTGTGGAGGTATCCTGCTATGACTACAGCATTGCATGCTGACTGTGGTGGTATCCTGCTATGACTACAGCATTTCATGCTGACTGTGGTGGTATCCTGATATGACTACAGCATTGCATACTGACTGCAGTGGTATCCTTCTATAACTTCAGCATTGCATACTGACTGCGGTGGTATCCTGCTATGACTACAGCATTGCATGCTGACTGTAGTTGTATCCTGCTATGACTACAGCATTGCATGCTGACTGTGGTGGTATCGTGCTATGACTATAGCAGTGCATGCTGACTATGGTGGTATCCTGCTATGATTACAGCATTGTGATGCTGACTGTGGTGGTATCCTGCTATGACTACAGCATTGCATGCTGACTGTGGTGGTATCCTGCTATGACTACAGCATTGCATACTGACTGCAGTGGTATCCTGCTATGACATCAGCATTGCATACTGACTGCGGTGGTATCCTGCTTTGACTACAGCATTGCATGCTGACTGTGGTGGTATCCTGCTATGACTACAGCATTGCATGCTGACTGTGGTGGTATCCTGATATGACTACAGCATTGCATACTGACTGCGGTGGTATCCTGCTATGACTACAGCATTGCATGCTGACTGTGGTGGTATCCTGCTATGACTAGAGCATTGCATGCTGACTGTGGTTGTATCCTGCTATGACTATAGCAGTGCATGCTCACTGTGGTGGTATCCTGCTATGACTACAGCATTGCATACTGACGGTGGTGGTATCCTGCTATGACTATAGCATCGCATGCTGACTGTGGTGGTATCCTGCTATGACTACAGCATTGCATACTGACGGTAGTGGTATCCTGCTATGACTACAGCATTGCATACTGACTGTAGTTGTATCCTGCTATGACTACAGCATTGCATGCTGACTGTGGTGGTATCCTGCTATGACTATAGCAGTGCATGCTGACTATGGTGGTATCCTGCTATGACTACAGCATTGTGATGCTGACTGTGGTGGTATCCTGCTATGACTACAGCATTGCATGCTGACTGTTGTGGTATCCTGCTATGACTACAGCATTGCGTGCTGACTGTGGTGGTATCCTGCTATGACTACAGCATTGCATGCTGACTGTGGTCGTTTCCTGCTATGACTCAAGCATTGCATGCTGACTGTGGTGGTATCCTGCTATGACTACAGCATTGTATGCTGACTGTGGAGGTATCCTGCTATGACTACAGCATTACATGCTGACTGTGGTGGTATCCTGCTATGACTACATCATTGCATACTGACGGTGGTGGTATCCTGCTATGACTACACCATTGCATGCTGACTGTGGTGGCATCCTGCTATGACTACAGCATTGCATACTGACGGTAGTGGTATCCTGCTTTGACTACAGCATTGCATTCTGACTGCGTTGGTATCCTGCTATGACTACAGCATTGCATGCTGACTGCCGTTGTATCCTGCTATGACTTCAGCATTGCATGCTGACTGTGGTTGTATCCTGCTATGACTATAGCAGTGCATGCTGACTATGGTGATATCCTGCTATGACTACAGCATTGCATACTGACTGTGGTGGTATTCTGCTATGATTACAGCATTGCATACTGACTGTGGTGGTATCCTGCTTTGACTACAGCATTGCATGCTGACTGGTGGTGTCCTGCTATGACTACAGCATTGCATACTGACAGTGGTGGTATCCTGCTATGACTACAGCATTGCATAATGAATGCGGTGGTCTCCTCCTATGACTACAGTAATGCATGCTGACGGTGGTGGTATCCTGCTATGATTACAGCAGTGCATACTTACTGTGGTACCTGCTATGATTACAGCAGTGCATACTGACTGGTGGTACCTGCTATGATTACAGCAGTGGAAACTGCTGTTGTGGTACCTGCTATTATTACAGCAGTGCATATTGTCGTGGTACCTGCTATGATTACAGCAGTGCATACTGACTGTGGTGGGACCTGCTATGATGACAGCATTGCATACTGACTGTGGTGGTATCCTGCTATGACTACAGCATTGCATGCTGACTGTGGTTGTATCCTGCTTTGACTACAGCATTGCATGCTGACTGTGGTGGTATCCTGCTATGACTACAGCATTGCATGCTGACTGTGGTGGTATCCTGCTATGACTACAGCATTGCATGCTGACTGTGGTGGTATCCTGCTATGACTACAGCATTGCATGCTGACTGTGGTAGTATCCTGCTATGACTACAGCATTGCATGCTGACTGGTGGTGTCCTGCTATGACTACAGCATTGCATACTGACTGTGGTGGTATCCTGCTATGACTACAGCATTGCATACTGACTGCGGTGGTCTCCTGCTATGACTACAGCATTGCATGCTGACTGCCGTTGTATCCTGCTATGACTTCAGCATTGCATGCTGACTGTGGTTGTATCCTGCTATGACTATAGCAGTGCATGCTGACTATGGTGATATCCTGCTATGACTACAGCATTGCATACTGACTGTGGTGGTATCCTGCTATGATGACAGCATTGCATACTGACTGTGGTGGTATCCTGCTATGACTACAGCATTGCATGCTGACTGTGGTTGTATCCTGCTTTGACTACAGCATTGCATGCTGACTGTGGTGGTATCCTGCTATGACTACAGCATTGCATGCTGACTGTGGTGGTATCCTGCTATGACTACAGCATTGCATACTGACTGCGGTGGTATCCTGCTATGACTACAGCATTGCATGATGACTGTGGTTGTATCCTGCTATGACTACAGCATTGCATGCTGACTGTGGTGGTATCCTGCAATGACTACAGCATTGCATGCTGACTGTGGTGGTATCCTGCTATGACTACAGCATTGCTTGCTGACTGTGGTGGTATCCTGCTATGACTACAGCATTGCATGCTGACTGTGGTCGTTTCCTGCTATGACTCAAGCATTGCATGCTGACTTTGGTGGTATCCTGCTATGACTACAGCATTGTATGCTGACTGTGGTGGTATCCTGCTATGACTACAGCATTACATGCTGACTGTGGTGGTATCCTGCTATGACTACAGCATTGCATGCTGACTGTGGTGGTATCCTGCTATGACTACAGCATTGCATGCTGACTGTGGTGGTATCCTGCTATGACTACAGCATTGCATGCTGACTGTGGTAGTATCCTGCTATGACTACAGCATTGCATGCTGACTGGTGGTGTCCTGCTATGACTACAGCATTGCATACTGACTGTGGTGGTATCCTGCTATGACTACAGCATTGCATACTGACTGCGGTGGTCTCCTGCTATGACTACAGCATTGCATGCTGACTGCCGTTGTATCCTGCTATGACTTCAGCATTGCATGCTGACTGTGGTTGTATCCTGCTATGACTATAGCAGTGCATGCTGACTATGGTGATATCCTGCTATGACTACAGCATTGCATACTGACTGTGGTGGTATCCTGCTGTGATTACAGCATTGCATCCTGACTGTGGTAGTATCCTGCTATGACTACAGCATTGCATGCTGACTGGTGGTGTCCTGCTATGACTACAGCATTGCATACTGACTGTGGTGGTATCCTGCTATGACTACAGCATTGCATACTGACAGTGGTGGTATCCTGCTATGACTACAGCATTGCATACTGACTGCGGTGGTCTCCTGCTATGACTACAGCATTGCATGCTGACTGGTGGTTTCCTGCTATGACTACAGTATTGCATGCTGACGGTGGTGGTATCCTGCTATGATTACAGCAGTGCATACTTACTGTGGTACCTGCTATGATTACAGCAGTGCATACTGACTGGTGGTACCTGCTATGATTACAGCAGTGGAAACTGCTGTTGTGGTACCTGCTATGATTACAGCACTGCATATTGTCGTGGTACCTGCTATGATTACAGCAGTGCATACTGACTGTGGTGGGACCTGCTATGATGACAGCATTGCATACTGACTGTGGTGGTATCCTGCTATGACTACAGCATTGCATGCTGACTGTGGTTGTATCCTGCTATGACTACAGCATTGTATGCTGACTGTGGTGGTATCCTGCTATGACTACAGCATTGCATGCTGACTGTGGATGTATCCTGCTATGACTACAGCATTGCATGCTGACTGTGGTGGTATCCTGCTATGACTACAGCATTGCATGCTGACTGTGGTTGTATCCTGCTATGACTATAGCTGTGCATGCTCACTGTGGTGGTATCCTGCTATGACTACAGCATTGCATACTGACTGCAGTGGTATCCTTCTATAACTTCAGCATTGCATACTGACTGTGGTGGTATCCAGCTATGACTACAGCATTGCATGCTGACTGTAGTTGTATCCTGCTATGACTACAGCATTGCATGCTGACTGTGGTGGTATCCTGTTATGACTATAGCAGTGCATGCTGACTATGGTGGTATCCTGCTATGACTACAGCATTGCGATGCTGACTGTGGTGGTATCCTGCTATGATTACAGCATTGCATGCTGACTGTGGTGGTATCCTGCTATGACTACAGCATTGCGTTCTGACTGTGGTGGTAACCTGCTATGACTACAGCATTGCATGCTGACTGTCGTCGTTTCCTGCTATGACTCAAGCATTGCATGCTGACTGTGGTGGTATCCTGCTATGACTACAGCATTGTATGCTGACTGTGGTGGTATCCTGCTATGACTACAGCATTACATGCTGACTGTGGTGGTATCCTGCTATGACTAGAGCATTGCATACTGACGGTGGTGGTATCCTGCTATGACTACAGCATCGCATGCTGACTGTGGTGGTATCCTGCTATGACTACAGCATTGCATACTGACGGTAGTGGTATCCTGCTATGACTACAGCATTGCATACTGACTGCGGTGGTATCCTGCTATGACTACAGCATTAAATGCTGACTGCCGTTGTATCCTGCTATGACTTCAACATTGCATGCTGACTGTGGTTGTATCCTGCTATGACTATAGCAGTGCATGCTGACTATGGTGATATCCTGCTATGACTACAGCATTGCATACTGACTGTGGTGGTATCCTGCTGTGATTACAGCATTGCATCCTGACTGTGGTACTATCCTGCTATGACTACAGCATTGCATGCTGACTGGTGGTGTCCTGCTATGACTACAGCATTGCATACTGACTGTGGTGGTATCCTGCTATGACTACAGCATTGCATACTGACAGTGGTGGTATCCTGCTATGACTACAGCATTGCATACTGACTGCGGTGGTCTCCTGCTATGACTACAGCATTGCATGCTGACTGGTGGTTTCCTGCTATGACTACAGTATTGCATGCTGACGGTGGTGGTATCCTGCTATGATTACAGCAGTGCATACTTACTGTGGTACCTGCTATGATTACAGCAGTGCATACTGACTGGTGGTACCTGCTATGATTACAGCAGTGGAAACTGCTGTTGTGGTACCTGCTATGATTACAGCACTGCATATTGTCGTGGTACCTGCTATGATTACAGCAGTGCATACTGACTGTGGTGGGACCTGCTATGATGACAGCATTGCATACTGACTGTGGTGGTAACCTGCTATGACTACAGCATTGCATGCTGACTGTGGTTGTATCCTGCTATGACTACAGCATTGTATGCTGACTGTGGTGGTATCCTGCTATGACTACAGCATTGCATGCTGACTGTGGATGTATCCTGCTATGACTACAGCATTGCTTGCTGACTGTGGTGGTATCCTGCTATGACTACAGCATTGCATGCTGACTGTGGTTGTATCCTGCTATGACTATAGCAGTGCATGCTCACTGTGGAGGTATCCTGCTATGACTACAGCATTGCATGCTGACTGTGGTGGTATCCTGCTATGACTACAGCATTTCATGCTGACTGTGGTGGTATCCTGCTATGACTACAGCATTGCATACTGACTGCAGTGGTATCCTTCTATAACTTCAGCATTGCATACTGACTGCGGTGGTATCCTGCTATGACTACAGCATTGCATGCTGACTGTAGTTGTATCCTGCTATGACTACAGCATTGCATGCTGACTGTGGTGGTATCGTGCTATGACTATAGCAGTGCATGCTGACTATGGTGGTATCCTGCTATGACTACAGCATTGTGATGCTGACTGTGGTGGTATCCTGCTATGACTACAGCATTGCATGCTGACTGTGGTGGTATCCTGCTATGACTACAGCATTGCATACTGACTGCAGTGGTATCCTGCTATGACATCAGCATTGCATACTGACTGCGGTGGTATCCTGCTTTGACTACAGCATTGCATGCTGACTGTGGTGGTATCCTGCTATGACTACAGCATTGCATGCTGACTGTGGTGGTATCCTGATATGACTACAGCATTGCATACTGACTGCGGTGGTATCCTGCTATGACTACAGCATTGCATGATGACTGTGGTTGTATCCTGCTATGACTACAGCATTGCTTGCTGACTGTGGTTGTATCCTGCTATGACTATAGCAGTGCATGCTCACTGTGGTGGTATCCTGCTGTGACTACAGCATTGCATGCTGACTGTGGTGGTATCCTGCTATGACATCAGCATTGCATACTGACTGCGGTGGTATCCTGCTTTGACTACAGCATTGCATGCTGACTGTGGTGGTATCCTGCTATGACTACAGCATTGCATGCTGACTGTGGTGGTATCCTGATATGACTACAGCATTGCATACTGACTGCGGTGGTATCCTGCTATGACTACAGCATTGCATGATGACTGTGGTTGTATCCTGCTATGACTACAGCATTGCTTGCTGACTGTGGTTGTATCCTGCTATGACTATAGCAGTGCATGCTCACTGTGGTGGTATCCTGCTGTGACTACAGCATTGCATGCTGACTGTGGTGGTATCCTGCTATGACTACAGCATTGCATGCTGACTGTGGTGGTATCCTGCTATGACTACAGCATTGCATGCTGACTGTGGTGGTATCCTGCTATGACTACAGCATTGCTTGCTGACTGTGGTGGTATCCTGCTATGACTACAGCATTGCATGCTGACTCTGGTGGTATCCTGCTGTGACTACAGCATTGCATGCTGACTGTGGTGGTATCCTGCTATGACTACAGCATTGCATGCTGACTGTGGTGGTATCCTGCTATGACTACAGCATTGCATGCTGACTGCGGTGGTCTCCTGCTATGACTACAGCATTGCATGCTGACTGGTGGTTTCCTGCTATGACTACAGTATTGCATGCTGACGGTGGTGGTATCCTGCTATGATTACAGCAGTGCATACTTACTGTGGTACCTGCTATGATTACAGCAGTGCATACTGACTGGTGGTACCTGCTATGATTACAGCAGTGGAATCTGCTGTTGTGGTACCTGCTATGATTACAGCACTGCATATTGTCGTGGTACCTGCTATGATTACAGCAGTGCATACTGACTGTGGTGGGACCTGCTATGATGACAGCATTGCATACTGACTGTGGTGGTAACCTGCTATGACTACAGCATTGCATGCTGACTGTGGTTGTATCCTGCTATGACTACAGCATTGTATGCTGACTGTGGTGGTATCCTGCTATGACTACAGCATTGCATGCTGACTGTGGATGTATCCTGCTATGACTACAGCATTGCTTGCTGACTGTGGTGGTATCCTGCTATGACTACAGCATTGCATGCTGACTGTGGTTGTATCCTGCTATGACTATAGCAGTGCATGCTCACTGTGGAGGTATCCTGCTATGACTACAGCATTGCATGCTGACTGTGGTGGTATCCTGCTATGACTACAGCATTTCATGCTGACTGTGGTGGTATCCTGCTATGACTACAGCATTGCATACTGACTGCAGTGGTATCCTTCTATAACTTCAGCATTGCATACTGACTGCGGTGGTATCCTGCTATGACTACAGCATTGCATGCTGACTGTAGTTGTATCCTGCTATGACTACAGCATTGCATGCTGACTGTGGTGGTATCGTGCTATGACTATAGCAGTGCATGCTGACTATGGTGGTATCCTGCTATGATTACAGCATTGTGATGCTGACTGTGGTGGTATCCTGCTATGACTACAGCATTGCATGCTGACTGTGGTGGTATCCTGCTATGACTACAGCATTGCATACTGACTGCAGTGGTATCCTGCTATGACATCAGCATTGCATACTGACTGCGGTGGTATCCTGCTTTGACTACAGCATTGCATGCTGACTGTGGTGGTATCCTGCTATGACTACAGCATTGCATGCTGACTGTGGTGGTATCCTGATATGACTACAGCATTGCATACTGACTGCGGTGGTATCCTGCTATGACTACAGCATTGCATGCTGACTGTGGTGGTATCCTGCTATGACTAGAGCATTGCATGCTGACTGTGGTTGTATCCTGCTATGACTATAGCAGTGCATGCTCACTGTGGTGGTATCCTGCTATGACTACAGCATTGCATACTGACGGTGGTGGTATCCTGCTATGACTATAGCATCGCATGCTGACTGTGGTGGTATCCTGCTATGACTACAGCATTGCATACTGACGGTAGTGGTATCCTGCTATGACTACAGCATTGCATACTGACTGCGGTGGTATCCTGCTATGACTACAGCATTGCATGCTGACTGCCGTTGTATCCTGCTATGACTTCAGCATTGCATGCTGACTGTGGTGGTATCCTGCTGTGATTACAGCATTGCATCCTGACTGTGGTAGTATCCTGCTATGACTACAGCATTGCATGCTGACTGGTGGTGTCCTGCTATGACTACAGCATTGCATACTGACTGTGGTGGTATCCTGCTATGACTACAGCATTGCATACTGACAGTGGTGGTATCCTGCTATGACTACAGCATTGCATACTGACTGCGGTGGTCTCCTGCTATGACTACAGCATTGCATGCTGACTGGTGGTTTCCTGCTATGACTACAGTATTGCATGCTGACGGTGGTGGTATCCTGATATGATTACAGCAGTGCATACTGACTGGTGGTACCTGCTATGATTACAGCAGTGGAAACTGCTGTTGTGGTACCTGCTATGATTACAGCACTGCATATTGTCGTGGTACCTGCTATGATTACAGCAGTGCATACTGACTATGGTGGGACCTGCTATGATGACAGCATTGCATACTGACTGTGGTGGTATCCTGCTATGACTACAGCATTGCATGCTGACTGTGGTTGTATCCTGCTATGACTACAGCATTGTATGCTGACTGTGGTGGTATCCTGCTATGACTACAGCATTGCATGCTGACTGTGGATGTATCCTGCTATGACTACAGCATTGCATGCTGACTGTGGTGGTATCCTGCTATGACTAGAGCATTGCATGCTGACTGTGGTTGTATCCTGCTATGACTATAGCAGTGCATGCTCACTGTGGTGGTATCCTGCTATGACTACAGCATTGCATGCTGACTGTGGTGGTATCCTGCTATGACTACAGCATTTCATGCTGACTGTGGTGGTATCCTGCTATGACTACAGCATTGCATACTGACTGCAGTGGTATCCTTCTATAACTTCAGCATTGCATACTGACTGCGGTGGTATCCTGCTATGACTACAGCATTGCATGCTGACTGTAGTTGTATCCTGCTATGACTACAGCATTGCATGCTGACTGTGGTGGTATCCTGCTATGACTATAGCAGTGCATGCTGACTATGGTGGTATCCTGCTATGACTACAGCATTGTGATGCTGACTGTGGTGGTATCCTGCTATGACTACAGCATTGCATGCTGACTGTTGTGGTATCCTGCTATGACTACAGCATTGCGTGCTGACTGTGGTGGTATCCTGCTATGACTACAGCATTGCATGCTGACTGTGGTCGTTTCCTGCTATGACTCAAGCATTGCATGCTGACTGTGGTGGTATCCTGCAATGACTACAGCATTGTATGCTGACTGTGGAGGTATCCTGCTATGACTACAGCATTACATGCTGACTGTGGTGGTATCCTGCTATGACTACATCATTGCATACTGACGGTGGTGGTATCCTGCTATGACTACACCATTGCATGCTGACTGTGGTGGCATCCTGCTATGACTACAGCATTGCATACTGACGGTAGTGGTATCCTGCTTTGACTACAGCATTGCATTCTGACTGCGTTGGTATCCTGCTATGACTACAGCATTGCATGCTGACTGCCGTTGTATCCTGCTATGACTTCAGCATTGCATGCTGACTGTGGTTGTATCCTGCTATGACTATAGCAGTGCATGCTGACTATGGTGATATCCTGCTATGACTACAGCATTGCATACTGACTGTGGTGGTATTCTGCTATGATTACAGCATTGCATACTGACTGTGGTGGTATCCTGCTTTGACTACAGCATTGCATGATGACTGGTGGTGTCCTGCTATGACTACAGCATTGCATACTGACAGTGGTGGTATCCTGCTATGACTACAGCATTGCATAATGAATGCGGTGGTCTCCTGCTATGACTACAGCATTGCATGCTGACTGGTGGTTTCCTCCTATGACTACAGTAATGCATGCTGACGGTGGTGGTATCTTGCTATGATTACAGCAGTGCATACTTACTGTGGTACCTGCTATGATTACAGCAGTGCATACTGACTGGTGGTACCTGCTATGATTACAGCAGTGGAAACTGCTGTTGTGGTACCTGCTATGATTACAGCAGTGCATATTGTCGTGGTACCTGCTATGATTACAGCAGTGCATACTGACTGTGGTGGGACCTGCTATGATGACAGCATTGCATACTGACTGTGGTGGTATCCTGCTATGACTACAGCATTGCATGCTGACTGTGGTTGTATCCTGCTTTGACTACAGCATTGCATGCTGACTGTGGTGGTATCCTGCTATGACTACAGCATTGCATGCTGACTGTGGTGGTATCCTGCTATGACTACAGCATTGCATGCTGACTGTGGTGGTATCCTGCTATGACTACAGCATTGCATACTGACTGTGGTAGTATCCTGCTATGACTACAGCATTGCATACTGACAGTGGTGGTATCCTGCTATGACTACAGCATTGCATACTGACTGCGGTGGTCTCCTGCTATGACTACAGCATTGCATGCTGACTGGTGGTTTCCTGCTATGACTACAGTATTGCATGCTGACGGTGGTGGTATCCTGATATGATTACAGCAGTGCATACTTACTGTGGTACCTGCTATGATTACAGCAGTGCATACTGACTGGTGGTACCTGCTATGATTACAGCAGTGGAAACTGCTGTTGTGGTACCTGCTATGATTACAGCACTGCATATTGTCGTGGTACCTGCTATGATTACAGCAGTGCATACTGACTATGGTGGGACCTGCTATGATGACAGCATTGCATACTGACTGTGGTGGTATCCTGCTATGACTACAGCATTGCATGCTGACTGTGGTTGTATCCTGCTATGACTACAGCATTGTATGCTGACTGTGGTGGTATCCTGCTATGACTACAGCATTGCATGCTGACTGTGGATGTATCCTGCTATGACTACAGCATTGCATGCTGACTGTGGTGGTATCCTGCTATGACTAGAGCATTGCATGCTGACTGTGGTTGTATCCTGCTATGACTATAGCAGTGCATGCTCACTGTGGTGGTATCCTGCTATGACTACAGCATTGCATGCTGACTGTGGTGGTATCCTGCTATGACTACAGCATTTCATGCTGACTGTGGTGGTATCCTGCTATGACTACAGCATTGCATACTGACTGCAGTGGTATCCTTCTATAACTTCAGCATTGCATACTGACTGCGGTGGTATCCTGCTATGACTACAGCATTGCATGCTGACTGTAGTTGTATCCTGCTATGACTACAGCATTGCATGCTGACTGTGGTGGTATCCTGCTATGACTATAGCAGTGCATGCTGACTATGGTGGTATCCTGCTATGACTACAGCATTGTGATGCTGACTGTGGTGGTATCCTGCTATGACTACAGCATTGCATGCTGACTGTTGTGGTATCCTGCTATGACTACAGCATTGCGTGCTGACTGTGGTGGTATCCTGCTATGACTACAGCATTGCATGCTGACTGTGGTCGTTTCCTGCTATGACTCAAGCATTGCATGCTGACTGTGGTGGTATCCTGCTATGACTACAGCATTGTATGCTGACTGTGGAGGTATCCTGCTATGACTACAGCATTACATGCTGACTGTGGTGGTATCCTGCTATGACTACATCATTGCATACTGACGGTGGTGGTATCCTGCTATGACTACTCCATTGCATGCTGACTGTGGTGGCATCCTGCTATGACTACAGCATTGCATACTGACGGTAGTGGTATCCTGCTTTGACTACAGCATTGCATTCTGACTGCGTTGGTATCCTGCTATGACTACAGCATTGCATGCTGACTGCCGTTGTATCCTGCTATGACTTCAGCATTGCATGCTGACTGTGGTTGTATCCTGCTATGACTATAGCAGTGCATGCTGACTATGGTGATATCCTGCTATGACTACAGCATTGCATACTGACTGTGGTGGTATTCTGCTATGATTACAGCATTGCATACTGACTGTGGTGGTATCCTGCTTTGACTACAGCATTGCATGCTGACTGGTGGTGTCCTGCTATGACTACAGCATTGCATACTGACAGTGGTGGTATCCTGCTATGACTACAGCATTGCATAATGAATGCGGTGGTCTCCTGCTATGACTACAGCATTGCATGCTGACTGGTGGTTTCCTCCTATGACTACAGTAATGCATGCTGACGGTGGTGGTATTCTGCTATGATTACAGCAGTGCATACTTACTGTGGTACCTGCTATGATTACAGCAGTGCATACTGACTGGTGGTACCTGCTATGATTACAGCAGTGGAAACTGCTGTTGTGGTACCTGCTATGATTACAGCAGTGCATATTGTCGTGGTACCTGCTATGATTACAGCAGTGCATACTGACTGTGGTGGGACCTGCTATGATGACAGCATTGCATACTGACTGTGGTGGTATCCTGCTATGACTACAGCATTGCATGCTGACTGTGGTTGTATCCTGCTTTGACTACAGCATTGCATGCTGACTGTGGTGGTATCCTGCTATGACTACAGCATTGCATGCTGACTGTGGTGGTATCCTGCTATGACTACAGCATTGCATGCTGACTGTGGTGGTATCCTGCTATGACTACAGCATTGCATGCTGACTGTGGTAGTATCCTGCTATGACTACAGCATTGCATGCTGACTGGTGGTGTCCTGCTATGACTACAGCATTGCATACTGACTGTGGTGGTATCCTGCTATGACTACAGCATTGCATACTGACTGCGGTGGTCTCCTGCTATGACTACAGCATTGCATGCTGACTGCCGTTGTATCCTGCTATGACTTCAGCATTGCATGCTGACTGTGGTTGTATCCTGCTATGACTATAGCAGTGCATGCTGACTATGGTGATATCCTGCTATGACTACAGCATTGCATACTGACTGTGGTGGTATCCTGCTATGATGACAGCATTGCATACTGACTGTGGTGGTATCCTGCTATGACTACAGCATTGCATGCTGACTGTGGTTGTATCCTGCTTTGACTACAGCATTGCATGCTGACTGTGGTGGTATCCTGCTATGACTACAGCATTGCATGCTGACTGTGGTGGTATCCTGCTATGACTACAGCATTGCATACTGACTGCGGTGGTATCCTGCTATGACTACAGCATTGCATGATGACTGTGGTTGTATCCTGCTATGACTACAGCATTGCATGCTGACTGTGGTGGTATCCTGCAATGACTACAGCATTGCATGCTGACTGTGGTGGTATCCTGCTATGACTACAGCATTGCTTGCTGACTGTGGTGGTATCCTGCTATGACTACAGCATTGCATGCTGACTGTGGTCGTTTCCTGCTATGACTCAAGCATTGCATGCTGACTTTGGTGGTATCCTGCTATGACTACAGCATTGTATGCTGACTGTGGTGGTATCCTGCTATGACTACAGCATTACATGCTGACTGTGGTGGTATCCTGCTATGACTACAGCATTGCATGCTGACTGTGGTGGTATCCTGCTATGACTACAGCATTGCATGCTGACTGTGGTGGTATCCTGCTATGACTACAGCATTGCATGCTGACTGTGGTAGTATCCTGCTATGACTACAGCATTGCATGCTGACTGGTGGTGTCCTGCTATGACTACAGCATTGCATACTGACTGTGGTGGTATCCTGCTATGACTACAGCATTGCATACTGACTGCGGTGGTCTCCTGCTATGACTACAGCATTGCATGCTGACTGCCGTTGTATCCTGCTATGACTTCAGCATTGCATGCTGACTGTGGTTGTATCCTGCTATGACTATAGCAGTGCATGCTGACTATGGTGATATCCTGCTATGACTACAGCATTGCATACTGACTGTGGTGGTATCCTGCTGTGATTACAGCATTGCATCCTGACTGTGGTAGTATCCTGCTATGACTACAGCATTGCATGCTGACTGGTGGTGTCCTGCTATGACTACAGCATTGCATACTGACTGTGGTGGTATCCTGCTATGACTACAGCATTGCATACTGACAGTGGTGGTATCCTGCTATGACTACAGCATTGCATACTGACTGCGGTGGTCTCCTGCTATGACTACAGCATTGCATGCTGACTGGTGGTTTCCTGCTATGACTACAGTATTGCATGCTGACGGTGGTGGTATCCTGCTATGATTACAGCAGTGCATACTTACTGTGGTACCTGCTATGATTACAGCAGTGCATACTGACTGGTGGTACCTGCTATGATTACAGCAGTGGAAACTGCTGTTGTGGTACCTGCTATGATTACAGCACTGCATATTGTCGTGGTACCTGCTATGATTACAGCAGTGCATACTGACTGTGGTGGGACCTGCTATGATGACAGCATTGCATACTGACTGTGGTGGTATCCTGCTATGACTACAGCATTGCATGCTGACTGTGGTTGTATCCTGCTATGACTACAGCATTGTATGCTGACTGTGGTGGTATCCTGCTATGACTACAGCATTGCATGCTGACTGTGGATGTATCCTGCTATGACTACAGCATTGCATGCTGACTGTGGTGGTATCCTGCTATGACTACAGCATTGCATGCTGACTGTGGTTGTATCCTGCTATGACTATAGCTGTGCATGCTCACTGTGGTGGTATCCTGCTATGACTACAGCATTGCATACTGACTGCAGTGGTATCCTTCTATAACTTCAGCATTGCATACTGACTGTGGTGGTATCCAGCTATGACTACAGCATTGCATGCTGACTGTAGTTGTATCCTGCTATGACTACAGCATTGCATGCTGACTGTGGTGGTATCCTGTTATGACTATAGCAGTGCATGCTGACTATGGTGGTATCCTGCTATGACTACAGCATTGCGATGCTGACTGTGGTGGTATCCTGCTATGATTACAGCATTGCATGCTGACTGTGGTGGTATCCTGCTATGACTACAGCATTGCGTTCTGACTGTGGTGGTAACCTGCTATGACTACAGCATTGCATGCTGACTGTCGTCGTTTCCTGCTATGACTCAAGCATTGCATGCTGACTGTGGTGGTATCCTGCTATGACTACAGCATTGTATGCTGACTGTGGTGGTATCCTGCTATGACTACAGCATTACATGCTGACTGTGGTGGTATCCTGCTATGACTAGAGCATTGCATACTGACGGTGGTGGTATCCTGCTATGACTACAGCATCGCATGCTGACTGTGGTGGTATCCTGCTATGACTACAGCATTGCATACTGACGGTAGTGGTATCCTGCTATGACTACAGCATTGCATACTGACTGCGGTGGTATCCTGCTATGACTACAGCATTAAATGCTGACTGCCGTTGTATCCTGCTATGACTTCAACATTGCATGCTGACTGTGGTTGTATCCTGCTATGACTATAGCAGTGCATGCTGACTATGGTGATATCCTGCTATGACTACAGCATTGCATACTGACTGTGGTGGTATCCTGCTGTGATTACAGCATTGCATCCTGACTGTGGTACTATCCTGCTATGACTACAGCATTGCATGCTGACTGGTGGTGTCCTGCTATGACTACAGCATTGCATACTGACTGTGGTGGTATCCTGCTATGACTACAGCATTGCATACTGACAGTGGTGGTATCCTGCTATGACTACAGCATTGCATACTGACTGCGGTGGTCTCCTGCTATGACTACAGCATTGCATGCTGACTGGTGGTTTCCTGCTATGACTACAGTATTGCATGCTGACGGTGGTGGTATCCTGCTATGATTACAGCAGTGCATACTTACTGTGGTACCTGCTATGATTACAGCAGTGCATACTGACTGGTGGTACCTGCTATGATTACAGCAGTGGAAACTGCTGTTGTGGTACCTGCTATGATTACAGCACTGCATATTGTCGTGGTACCTGCTATGATTACAGCAGTGCATACTGACTGTGGTGGGACCTGCTATGATGACAGCATTGCATACTGACTGTGGTGGTAACCTGCTATGACTACAGCATTGCATGCTGACTGTGGTTGTATCCTGCTATGACTACAGCATTGTATGCTGACTGTGGTGGTATCCTGCTATGACTACAGCATTGCATGCTGACTGTGGATGTATCCTGCTATGACTACAGCATTGCTTGCTGACTGTGGTGGTATCCTGCTATGACTACAGCATTGCATGCTGACTGTGGTTGTATCCTGCTATGACTATAGCAGTGCATGCTCACTGTGGAGGTATCCTGCTATGACTACAGCATTGCATGCTGACTGTGGTGGTATCCTGCTATGACTACAGCATTTCATGCTGACTGTGGTGGTATCCTGCTATGACTACAGCATTGCATACTGACTGCAGTGGTATCCTTCTATAACTTCAGCATTGCATACTGACTGCGGTGGTATCCTGCTATGACTACAGCATTGCATGCTGACTGTAGTTGTATCCTGCTATGACTACAGCATTGCATGCTGACTGTGGTGGTATCGTGCTATGACTATAGCAGTGCATGCTGACTATGGTGGTATCCTGCTATGACTACAGCATTGTGATGCTGACTGTGGTGGTATCCTGCTATGACTACAGCATTGCATGCTGACTGTGGTGGTATCCTGCTATGACTACAGCATTGCATACTGACTGCAGTGGTATCCTGCTATGACATCAGCATTGCATACTGACTGCGGTGGTATCCTGCTTTGACTACAGCATTGCATGCTGACTGTGGTGGTATCCTGCTATGACTACAGCATTGCATGCTGACTGTGGTGGTATCCTGATATGACTACAGCATTGCATACTGACTGCGGTGGTATCCTGCTATGACTACAGCATTGCATGATGACTGTGGTTGTATCCTGCTATGACTACAGCATTGCTTGCTGACTGTGGTTGTATCCTGCTATGACTATAGCAGTGCATGCTCACTGTGGTGGTATCCTGCTGTGACTACAGCATTGCATGCTGACTGTGGTGGTATCCTGCTATGACATCAGCATTGCATACTGACTGCGGTGGTATCCTGCTTTGACTACAGCATTGCATGCTGACTGTGGTGGTATCCTGCTATGACTACAGCATTGCATGCTGACTGTGGTGGTATCCTGATATGACTACAGCATTGCATACTGACTGCGGTGGTATCCTGCTATGACTACAGCATTGCATGATGACTGTGGTTGTATCCTGCTATGACTACAGCATTGCTTGCTGACTGTGGTTGTATCCTGCTATGACTATAGCAGTGCATGCTCACTGTGGTGGTATCCTGCTGTGACTACAGCATTGCATGCTGACTGTGGTGGTATCCTGCTATGACTACAGCATTGCATGCTGACTGTGGTGGTATCCTGCTATGACTACAGCATTGCATGCTGACTGTGGTGGTATCCTGCTATGACTACAGCATTGCTTGCTGACTGTGGTGGTATCCTGCTATGACTACAGCATTGCATGCTGACTGTGGTGGTGTCCTGCTGTGACTACAGCATTGCATGCTGACTGTGGTGGTATCCTGCTATGACTACAGCATTGCATGCTGACTGTGGTGGTATCCTGCTATGACTACAGCATTGCATGCTGACTGCGGTGGTCTCCTGCTATGACTACAGCATTGCATGCTGACTGGTGGTTTCCTGCTATGACTACAGTATTGCATGCTGACGGTGGTGGTATCCTGCTATGATTACAGCAGTGCATACTTACTGTGGTACCTGCTATGATTACAGCAGTGCATACTGACTGGTGGTACCTGCTATGATTACAGCAGTGGAAACTGCTGTTGTGGTACCTGCTATGATTACAGCACTGCATATTGTCGTGGTACCTGCTATGATTACAGCAGTGCATACTGACTGTGGTGGGACCTGCTATGATGACAGCATTGCATACTGACTGTGGTGGTAACCTGCTATGACTACAGCATTGCATGCTGACTGTGGTTGTATCCTGCTATGACTACAGCATTGTATGCTGACTGTGGTGGTATCCTGCTATGACTACAGCATTGCATGCTGACTGTGGATGTATCCTGCTATGACTACAGCATTGCTTGCTGACTGTGGTGGTATCCTGCTATGACTACAGCATTGCATGCTGACTGTGGTTGTATCCTGCTATGACTATAGCAGTGCATGCTCACTGTGGAGGTATCCTGCTATGACTACAGCATTGCATGCTGACTGTGGTGGTATCCTGCTATGACTACAGCATTTCATGCTGACTGTGGTGGTATCCTGCTATGACTACAGCATTGCATACTGACTGCAGTGGTATCCTTCTATAACTTCAGCATTGCATACTGACTGCGGTGGTATCCTGCTATGACTACAGCATTGCATGCTGACTGTAGTTGTATCCTGCTATGACTACAGCATTGCATGCTGACTGTGGTGGTATCGTGCTATGACTATAGCAGTGCATGCTGACTATGGTGGTATCCTGCTATGATTACAGCATTGTGATGCTGACTGTGGTGGTATCCTGCTATGACTACAGCATTGCATGCTGACTGTGGTGGTATCCTGCTATGACTACAGCATTGCATACTGACTGCAGTGGTATCCTGCTATGACATCAGCATTGCATACTGACTGCGGTGGTATCCTGCTTTGACTACAGCATTGCATGCTGACTGTGGTGGTATCCTGCTATGACTACAGCATTGCATGCTGACTGTGGTGGTATCCTGATATGACTACAGCATTGCATACTGACTGCGGTGGTATCCTGCTATGACTACAGCATTGCATGATGACTGTGGTTGTATCCTGCTATGACTACAGCATTGCTTGCTGACTGTGGTTGTATCCTGCTATGACTATAGCAGTGCATGCTCACTGTGGTGGTATCCTGCTGTGACTACAGCATTGCATGCTGACTGTGGTGGTATCCTGCTATGACATCAGCATTGCATACTGACTGCGGTGGTATCCTGCTTTGACTACAGCATTGCATGCTGACTGTGGTGGTATCCTGCTATGACTACAGCATTGCATGCTGACTGTGGTGGTATCCTGATATGACTACAGCATTGCATACTGACTGCGGTGGTATCCTGCTATGACTACAGCATTGCATGATGACTGTGGTTGTATCCTGCTATGACTACAGCATTGCTTGCTGACTGTGGTTGTATCCTGCTATGACTATAGCAGTGCATGCTCACTGTGGTGGTATCCTGCTGTGACTACAGCATTGCATGCTGACTGTGGTGGTATCCTGCTATGACTACAGCATTGCATGCTGACTGTGGTGGTATCCTGCTATGACTACAGCATTGCATGCTGACTGTGGTGGTATCCTGCTATGACTACAGCATTGCTTGCTGACTGTGGTGGTATCCTGCTATGACTACAGCATTGCATGCTGACTGTGGTGGTATCCTGCTGTGACTACAGCATTGCATGCTGACTGTGGTGGTATCCTGCTATGACTACAGCATTGCATGCTGACTGTGGTGGTATCCTGCTATGACTACAGCATTGCATGCTGACTGTGGTGGTATCCTGCTATGACTACAGCATTGCTTGCTGACTGTGGTGGTATCCTGCTATGACTACAGCATTGCATGCTGACTGTGGTCGTTTCCCGCTATGACTCAAGCATTGCATGCTGACTTTGGTGGTATCCTGCTATGACTACAGCATTGTTTGCTGACTGTGGTGGTATCCTGCTATGACTACAGCATTACATGCTGACTGTGGTCGTATCCTGCTATGACTACAGCATTGCATGCAGACTGTGGTGGTATCCTGCTATGACTACAACATTGCATACTGACGGTGGTGGTATCCTGCTATGACTACAGCATTGCATGCTGACTGTGGTGGTATCCTGCTATGACTTCAGCATTGCATACTGACTGCGGTGGTATCCTGCTATGACTACAGCATTGCATGATGACTGCCGTTGTATCCTGCTATGACTTCAGCATTGCATGCTGACTGTGGTTGTATCCTGCTATGACTATAGCAGTGCATGCTGACTATGGTAATATCCTGCTATGACTACAGCATTGCATCCTGACTGGTGTTATCCTGCTATGACTACAGCATTGCATGCTGACTGGTGGTGTCCTGCTATGACTACAGCATTGCATCCTGACTGTGGTGGTATCCTGCTATGACTACAGCATTGCATACTGACAGTGGTGGTATCCTGCTATAACTACAGCATTGCATACTGACTGTGGTGGTCTCCTGCTATGACTACAGCATTGGATGCTGACTGGTGGTTTCCTGCTATGACTACAGTATTGCATGCTGACGGTGGTGGTATCCTGCTATGATTACAGCAGTGCATACTGACTGTGGTACCTGCTATGATTACACCAGTGCATACTGACTGTGGTGGGACCTGCTATGATGACAGCATTGCATACTGACTGTGGTGGTATCCTGCTATGACTACAGCATTGTATGCTGACTGTGGTGGTATCCTGCTATGACTACAGCATTGCTTGCTGACTGTGGTGGTATCCTGCTATGACTACAGCATTGCTTGCTGACTGTGGTGGTATCCTGCTATGACTACAACATTGCATGCTGACTGTGGTGGTATCCTGCTATGACTATAGCATTGCATGCTGACTGTGGTTGTATCCTGCTATGACTATATGAGTGCATGCTGACTATGGTGGTATCCTGCTATGACTACAGCCTTGCATACTGACTGTGGTGGTATTCTGCTATGACTACAGCATTGCATACTGACTGTGGTGGTATCCGGCTATGACTACAGCATTGCATGCTGACTGGTGGTATCCTGCTATGACTACAGCATTGTGATGCTGACTGTGGTTGTATCCTGCTATGACTACAGCATTGCATGCTGACTGTGGTGGTATCGTGCTATGACTACAGCATTGCTTGCTGACTGGTGGTATCCTGCTATGACTACAGCATTGCATGCTCACTGTGGTGGTATCCTGCTATGACTACAGCATTGCATACTGACTGCAGTGGTATCCTTCTATAACTTCAGCATTGCATACTGACTGCGGTGGTATCCTGCTATGACTACAGCATTGCATGCTGACTGTAGTTGTATCCTGCTATGACTACAGCATTGCATGCTGACTGTGGTGGTAACCTGCTATGACTATAGCAGTGCATGCTGACTATGGTGGTATCCTGCTATGACTACAGCATTGTGATGCTGACTGTGGTGATATCCTGCTATGACTACAGCATTGCATGCTGACTGTGGTGGTATCCTGCTATGACTACAGCATTGCGTGCTGACTGTGGTGGTATCCTGCTATGACTACAGCATTGCATGCTGACTGTGGTCGTTTCCTGCTATGACTCAAGCATTGCATGCTGACTGTGGTGGTATCCTGCTATGACTACAGCATTGTATGCTGACTGTGGTGGTATCCTGCTATGACTACAGCATTGCATGCTGACTGTGGTGGTATCCTGCTATGACTACAGCATTGCATACTGCCGGTGGTGGTATCCTGCTATGACTACAGCATCGCATGCTGACTGTGGTGGTATCCTGCTATGACTACAGCATTGCATACTGACGGTAGTGGTATCCTGCTATAACTACAGCATTGCATACTGACTGCGGTGGTATCCTGCTATGACTACAGCATTGCATGCTGACTGCCGTTGTATCCTGCTATGACTTCAGCATTGCATGCTGACTGTGGTTGTATCCTGCTATGACTATAGCAGTGCATGGGGACTATGGTGATATCCTGCTATGACTACAGCATTGCATACTGACTGTGGTGGTATCCTGCTATGATTACAGCATTGCATCCTGACTGTGGTGGTATCCTGCTTTGACTACAGCATTGCATGCTGACTGGTGGTGTCCTGCTATGACTACAGCATTGCATACTGACTGTGGTGGTATCCTGCTATGACTACATCATTGCATACTGACAGTGGTGGTATCCTGCTATGACTACAGCATTGCATACTGACTGCGGTGGTCTCCTGCTATGACTACAGCATTGCATGCTGACTGGTGGTTTCCTGCTATGACTACAGTATTGCATGCTGACGGTGGTGGTATCCTGCTATGATTACAGCAGTGCATACTTACTGTGGTACCTGCTATGATTACAGCAGTGCATACTGACTGGTGGTACCTGCTATGATTACAGCAGTGGAAACTGCTGTTGTGGTACCTGCTATGATTACAGCAGTGCATATTGTCGTGGTACCTGCTATGATTACAGCAGTGCATTCTGACTGTGGTGGGACCTGCTATGATGACAGCATTGCATACTGACTGTGGTGGTATCCTGCTATGACTACAGCATTGCATGCTGACTGTGGTTGTATCCTGCTTTGACTACAGCATTGCTTGCTGACTGTGGTGGTATCCTGCTATGACTACAGCATTGCATGCTGACTGTGGTGGTATCCTGCTATGACTACAGCATTGCATGCTGACTGTGATGGTATCCTGCAATGACTACAGCATTGCATGCTGACTGTGGTGGTATCCTGCTATGACTACAGCATTGTGATGCTGACTGTGGTTGTATCCTGCTATGACTACAGCATTGTGATGCTGACTGTGGTTGTATCCTGCTTTGACTACAGCATTGCATGCTGACTGTGGTGGTATCGTGCTATGACTACAGCATTGTATGCTGACTGTGGTGGTATCCTGCTATGACTACAGCATTGCATGCTGACTGTGGTGGTATTCTGCTATGACTACAGCATTGCATGCTGACTGTGGTGGTATCCTTCTATAACTTCAGCATTGCATACTGACTGCTGTGGTATCCTGCTATGACTACAGCATTGCATGCTGACTGTAGTTGTATCATGCTATGACTACAGCATTGCATGCTGACTGTGGTGGTATCCTGCTATGACTATAGCAGTGCATGCTGACTATGGTGGTATCCTGCTATGACTACAGCATTGTGATACTGACTGTGGTGGTATCCTGCTATGACTACAGCATTGCATGCTGACTGTGGTGGTATCCTGCTATGACTACAGCATTGCGTGCTGACTGTGGTGGTATTCTGCTATGACTACAGTATTGCATGCTGACTGTGGTCGTTTCCTGCTATGACTCAAGCATTGCATGCTAACTGTGGTGGTATCCTGCTATGACTACAGCATTGTATGCTGACTGTGGTGGTATCCTGCTATGACTACAGCATTACATGCTGACTGTGGTGGTATCCTGCTATGACTACAGCATTGCATGCTGACTGTGGTGGTATCCTGCTATGACTACAGCATTGCATACTGACGGTGGTGGTATCCTGCTATGACTACAGCATTGCATGCTGACTGTGGTGGTATCCTGCTATGACTACAGCATTGCATACTGACGGTAGTGGTATCCTGCTACGACTACAGCATCGCATGCTGACTGTGGTGGTATCCTGCTATGACTACAGCATTGCATACTGACGGTAGTGGTATCCTGCTATGACTACAGCATTGCATACTGACTGTGGTGGTATCCTGCTATGACTACAGCATTGTGATGCTGACTGTGGTTGCATCCTGCTATGACTACAGCATTGCATGCTGACTGTGGTGGTATTGTGCTATGACTACAGCATTGTATGCTGACTGTGGTGGTATCCTGCTATGACTACAGCATTGCATGCTGACTGTGGTGGTATCCTGCTATGACTACAGCATTGCATACTGACTGCAGTGGTATCCTTCTATAACTTCAGCATTGCATACTGACTGCTGTGGTATCCTGCTATGACTACAGCATTGCATGCTGACTGTAGTTATATCCTGCTATGACTACAGCATTGCATGCTGACTGTGGTGGTATCCTGCTATGACTATAGCAGTGCATGCTGACTATGGTGGTATCCTGCTATGACTACAGCATTGTGATACTGACTGTGGTGGTATCCTGCTATGACTACAGCATTGCATGCTGACTGTGGTGGTATCCTGCTATGACTACAGCATTGCGTGCTGACTGTTGTGGTATCCTGCTATGACTACAGCATTGCATGCTGACTGTGGTCGTTTCCTGCTATGACTCAAGCATTGCATGCTGACTGTGGTGGTATCCTGCTATGACTACAGCATTGTATGCTGACTGTGGTGGTATCCTGCTATGACTACAGCATTACATGCTGACTGTGGTGGTATCCTGCTATGACTACAGCATTGCATGCTGACTGTGGTGGTATCCTGCTGTGACTACAGCATTGCATACTGACGGTGGTGGTATCCTGCTATGACTACAGCATCGCATGCTGACTGTGGTGGTATCCTGCTATGACTACAGCATTGCATACTGACGGTAGTGGTATCCTGCTATGACTACAGCATTGCATACTGACTGCGGTGGTATCCTGCTATGACTACAGCATTGCATGCTGTCTGCCGTTGTATCCTGCTTTGACTTCAGCATTGCATGCTGACTGTGGTTGTATCCTGCAATGACTATAGCAGTACATGCTGACTATGGTGATATCCTGCTATGACTACAGCATTGCATACTGACTGTGGTGGTATCCTGCTATGATTACAGCATTGCATCCTGACTGTGGTGGTATCCTGCTTTGACTACAGCATTGCATGCTGACTGGTGGTGTCCTGCTATGACTACAGCATTGCATACTGACTGTGGTGGTATCCTGCTATGACTACAGCATTGCATACTGACAGTGGTGGTATCCTGCTATGACTACAGCATTGCATACTGACTGCGGTGGTCTACTGCTATGACTACAGCATTGCATGCTGACTGGTGGTTTCCTGCTATGACTACAGTATTGCATGCTGACGGTGGTGGTATGCTGCTATGATTACAGCAGTGCATACTGACTGGTGGTACCTGCTATGATTACAGCAGTGGAAACTGCTGTTGTGGTACCTGCTATGATTACAGCAGTGCATATTGTCGTGGTACCTGCTATGATTGCAGCAGTGCATACTGACTGTGGTGGGACCTGCTATGATGACTGCATTGCATACTGACTGTGGTGGTATCCTGCTATGACTACAGCATTACATGTTGACTGTGGTTGTATCCTGCTTTGACTACAGCATTGCATGCTGACTGTGGTGGTATCCTGCTATGACTACAGCATTGCATGCTGACTGTGGTGGTATCCTGCTATGACTACAGCATTGCATACTGACTGTGGTGGTATCCTGCTATGACTACAGCATTGCATGATGACTGTGGTTGTATCCTGCTATGACTACAGCATTGCATGCTGACTGTGGTTGTATCCTGCTATGACTATAGCAGTGCATGCTCACTGTGGTGGTATCCTGCTGTGACTACAGCATTGCATGCTGACTGTGGTGGTATCCTGCTATGACTACAGCATTGCATGCTGACTGTGGTGGTATCCTGCAATGACTACAGCATTGCATGCTGACTGTGGTGGTATCCTGCTATGACTACAGCATTGCTTGCTGACTGTGGTGGTATCCTGCTATGACTACAGCATTGCATGCTGACTGAGGTCATTTCCTGCTATGACTCAAGCATTGCATGCTGACTTTGGTGGTATCCTGCTATGACTACAGCATTGTATGCTGACTGTGGTGGTATCCTGCTTTGACTACAGCATTACATGCTGACTGTGGTGGTATCCTGCTATGACTACAGCATTGTATGCTGACTGTGGTGGTATCCTGCTATGACTACAGCATTGCATGCTGACTGTGGTGGTATCCTGCTATGACTTCAGCATTGCATACTGACTGCGGTGGTATCCTGCTATGACTACAGCATTGCATGCTGACTGCCGTTGTATCCTGCTATGACATCAGCATTGCATGCTGACTGTGGTTGTATCCTGCTATGACTATAGCAGTGCATGCTGACTATGGTAATATCCTGCTATGACTACAGCATTCCATCCTGACTGGTGTTATCCTGCTATGACTACAGCATTGCATGCTGACTGGTGGTGTCCTTCTATGACTACAGCATTGCATACTGACTGTGGTGGTATCCTGCTATGACTACAGCATTGCATACTGACAGTGGTGGTATCCTGCTATGACTACAGCATTGCATACTGACTGCGGTGGTCTCCTGCTATGACTACAGCATTGGATGCTGACTGGTGGTTTCCTGCTATGACTACAGTATTGCATGCTGACGGTGGTGGTATCCTGCTATGATTACAGCAGTGCATACTGACTGGTGGTACCTGCTATGATTACAGCAGTGGAAACTGCTGTTGTGGTACCTGCTATGATTACAGCAGTGCATATTGTCGTGGTACCTGCTATGATTGCAGCAGTGCATACTGACTGTGGTGGGACCTGCTATGATGACTGCATTGCATACTGACTGTGGTGGTATCCTGCTATGACTACAGCATTACATGTTGACTGTGGTTGTATCCTGCTTTGACTACAGCATTGCATGCTGACTGTGGTGGTATCCTGCTATGACTACAGCATTGCATGCTGACTGTGGTGGTATCCTGCTATGACTACAGCATTGCATACTGACTGTGGTGGTATCCTGCTATGACTACAGCATTGCATGATGACTGTGGTTGTATCCTGCTATGACTACAGCATTGCATGCTGACTGTGGTTGTATCCTGCTATGACTATAGCAGTGCATGCTCACTGTGGTGGTATCCTGCTGTGACTACAGCATTGCATGCTGACTGTGGTGGTATCCTGCTATGACTACAGCATTGCATGCTGACTGTGGTGGTATCCTGCAATGACTACAGCATTGCATGCTGACTGTGGTGGTATCCTGCTATGACTACAGCATTGCTTGCTGACTGTGGTGGTATCCTGCTATGACTACAGCATTGCATGCTGACTGAGGTCATTTCCTGCTATGACTCAAGCATTGCATGCTGACTTTGGTGGTATCCTGCTATGACTACAGCATTGTATGCTGACTGTGGTGGTATCCTGCTTTGACTACAGCATTACATGCTGACTGTGGTGGTATCCTGCTATGACTACAGCATTGTATGCTGACTGTGGTGGTATCCTGCTATGACTACAGCATTGCATGCTGACTGTGGTGGTATCCTGCTATGACTTCAGCATTGCATACTGACTGCGGTGGTATCCTGCTATGACTACAGCATTGCATGCTGACTGCCGTTGTATCCTGCTATGACATCAGCATTGCATGCTGACTGTGGTTGTATCCTGCTATGACTATAGCAGTGCATGCTGACTATGGTAATATCCTGCTATGACTACAGCATTCCATCCTGACTGGTGTTATCCTGCTATGACTACAGCATTGCATGCTGACTGGTGGTGTCCTTCTATGACTACAGCATTGCATACTGACTGTGGTGCTATCCTGCTATGACTACAGCATTGCATACTGACAGTGGTGGTATCCTGCTATGACTACAGCATTGCATACTGACTGCGGTGGTCTCCTGCTATGACTACAGCATTGGATGCTGACTGGTGGTTTCCTGCTATGACTACAGTATTGCATGCTGACGGTGGTGGTATCCTGCTATGATTACAGCAGTGCATACTGACTGTGGTACCTGCTATGATTACAGCAGTGCATACTGACTGGTGGTACCTGCTATGATTACAGCAGTGGAAACTGCTGTTGTGGTACCTGCTATGATTACAGCAGTGCATATTGTTGTGGTACCTGCTATGATTACACCAGTGCATACTGACTGTGGTGAGACCTGCTATGATGACAGCATTGCATACTGACTGTGGTGGTATCCTGCTATGACTACAGCATTGCATTCTGACTGTGGTGGTATCCTGCTATGACTACAGCATTGCTTGCTGACTGTGGTGGTATCCTGCTATGACTACAACATTGCATGCTGACTGTGGTGGTATTCTGCTATGACTACAGCATTGCATGCTGACTGTGGTTGTATCCTGCTATGACTATAGCAGTGCATGCTGACTATGGTGGTATCCTGCTATGACTACAGCATTGCATACTGACTGTGGTGGTATTCTGCTATGACTACAGCATTGCATACTGACTGTGGTGGTATCCGGCTATGACTACAGCATTGCATGCTGACTGGTGGTATCCTGCTATGACTACAGCATTGTGATGCTGACTGTGGTTGTATCCTGCTATGACTACAGCATTGCATGCTGACTGTGGTGGTATCGTGCTATGACTACAGCATTGCTTGCTGACTGGTGGTATCCTGCTATGACTACAGCATTGCATGCTGACTGTGGTGGTATCCTGCTATGACTACACCATTGCATGCTGACTGTGGTGGTATCCTGCTATGACTACAGCATTGCATACTGACTGTAGTGGTATCCTGCTATGACTACAGCATTGCATGCTGACTGTTGTGGTATCCTGCTATGACTACAGCATTGCATACTGACTGCAGTGGTATCCTGCTATGACTTCAGCATTGCATACTGACTGCGGTGGTATCCTGCTATGACTACACCATTGCATTGCTCGGGGCTGGTGCAGGAAGTGGAATCCCCGTCATGGTTGTTCAAGACCATTGTCATCGCCATCTCGTCGTCATCACCATGTCCTCGTTGTCGTCTCCGTCTTCACCATCCCGGGGTGCGGACATTATTTCCCCCTCTATCAGCCCATGGGGGGCTTCCATTTTATGGGAGTCTGCGATTTTGCATTGATTTCCGCAAGCAGAACACATTTTCTGTGGCGGACGCATATCCACTCCCTTGGATGGATGACTCCTTGGATGCTTTGTTGTGTACACGGTTCTTTTTAACCCTCGATTTGTTGTCCGGATTTTGGCACTTGCCTTTGGATGAAGAATCCAAGCCTAAAACCATGTGACTTTACCGAAAAAACTAAGAATATACCCCAAGGATTGTTCCAAGTTAATTGCCTCCCTATGGGGCTGCAATCGGCTTCTGCCACATTCCAGCAGCTTATGGAAATGGTCTTGGCAGGTCTTCAATGGGACTTGTGCCTCATTTACCTGGACGATGGCATTGTATTCGGGGACACATTTCAGGAGCATATTCTTGGTTCTTTTGGTAAAATCACGTAGATAGAAAAATATAAATAAGAAAATTTTAATACATTTTTTTAAAAAATAATAAAAATAATGATGAATTAAATATTATGAAAGCAAAAAAACACAATGAAAATAAAAAATAAAAATAGTAAAATAAAATTATAAATAAATTAAAAAGAATAAATACAAAAACCTAAGACGTTTCTATCACAATACAAGTGTTCTTCATCAGGCGGAGAGAAAAGAGGCGGCAAGCCTCCAAATGTATAAGGGTTCCAAAGTGAGTGGGCGGGGGACGAGAGCTGCGCAAGCAACACGCTAATGCAGGAGCTTGTGCAGCGCAACCAGCATGGGCGGGGTAGCCAGTCAGCCAGCGGTAATGTAGGAGCAGACAATGGGGGGGAGGAAGGGGGCAGAGATAGGGGGAGAGGATGGTGGAGGGGGGGGTCAGAAATAGGGGGGGAGCAGGGGGTAGAGATGGGGGGGGCATTTCAACTCGCTCCACACATCCACACTACTGACGGTAAAGGTTGACAAGAAAACACAAGTCATGACCCAAAGTGGTTGATGACATCTTTCCAATGATTGCTGGGTTTAAAACCGTCGTCTCGGTTGAAATTGTGACTGTGTCTGTATATATGGATGGCTTCGTGAACGAATCTTTGTTGATAGTCAGTCGGCTTGGAAAGTACCATTGTCTTAGAGAAATCAATTTCATGTGAGCCAGCTGCATTAAAGTAATGATCAGCCACGACAGAAGTATTGGTCCTGTCGTGTTTGAGATCTGCCTTATGTTCAAGAACACGGTCAGAGACATGTTGCTTAGTTTCCCCAATGTAACTGCTGCTACAAATACAGCTTAGTTTGTAGACGTCGGGATATTGCATGTCAGGAATTTTGTCCTTCACAGATGGGATCAGGTCACAAATTTTATGCACTGTGTTAAATCGAACCTGGATCTTGTGTTTGTTCATTATTTTGGAAATATTTTTGGTTACCCCTGCTATGTATGGCAAGGTGATGGTTTTGATTGGATCCTCAGATGGCTCCTTCACGGTTGGGGTGATGGCTTTGTGGATAGTGTAGTCAGAATATCCATTCGCCTTGAGAGCTTGGTGTACGTGCTTGAGTTCACTGGTCAGGTGTTCATGGTCGGGGATACATTGAGCTCTATGGTGTAGCGTTTTGATGAGGGCATTTTTCTGGGATGGATGGTGGTGGGAATCAGGTTTACTTTCGTGTAGACAGAGTGGCTCATTGAGCCATCTGGTCTCATGCCATCTTTTTCTATCTCCATAGTGAATTTGTTTGCTGGGTGTATGGAATTGATGTGGTTGAGGAATTATTTCAGAGCTGGTCGGCCATGTGGCCAGATGACAAACGTGTCATCCACGTACGTCTTCCACAAAGACGGGCGTAGAGTGGATGCCTGGATGGCGTCCGTCTAAAATTTTTCCATTCAAATGTTGGCCACAACCGGAGATGAGGGAGAACCCATTGGGGTGCCTTCAGTTTGTTTGTAGAATGGTCCATTCCAAGTGAAGACTGTAGTGGTGAGGCAGTGTCTCACCAGGGCTGTTACATCAGCATTCAGTCCTTGTTGGACCAAATCTTCAATTATTGCAATGGTATCGGGCACAGGAACTTTGGTGAACAAAGAAACTACATTGAAACTAACGAGCAAATCACCTGGGGACAGTGAAACCAGGTGAGCTGAGTTAAGAATAGAAGAGGTGGTCTTGCCAGTGAATGGCTGCAAGGTCTCCGACAGATATCGGGCCAGTTTGTAGGTGCGTGAGTCAATGGTGGAGACGATGAGACGAAGGGGTATACCTTCTTCATGGATTTTTAGTAAGCCATATTTTAATTTGTAATTTACATTTAATTTTACAATTTTAACTTTTTATTTTTATTGTTTTTTTCTTTTCTTTTATTATTATTATTATTATTATTATTTTTTTATTTCTTTTTGTTTCTATATACGTGATTTTACCGAAAGAACCAAGAATATGAATTCCTGCAGTCACGAACGTTTTAAGTCAAAGTTTCAGGAGCATTTATAAGCATCTGCGGTTCGTGTTTGTCTCAGAGTCCGTAAAACTTTGCTAATGCTGAAGCGTGACTTCTATTGGCCCGGTATGATGGATCATGTATACTACATGGTGAAATGTTGTACTGACTGCACACGCCACAAGCCACTATCACAAATATCACGGTGTCTCAAATTAACGAGCTAGTCAAAGTAGATGTTCTCGGGCCATTCCCACTACTCAGAGGGGAAAACATTTCTCCTGGTCGGGGTGGAATATCTTTCCCGGTGGCCGATGGCATGGCCTCTGCCAGACCAGTCGGCCACATCCATTGTGGACAAATTTCTGCACGTCTACGTAATGGATAAAGGAGCTCCTGAACAACTTATTACAGATCAGGGGTGGAATTTTTCTTCTAAATTGTTATGGGAGGTGTGTGACTCGCTGGGTACAAGAAAAATTAGAACTTCGCTCTACCATCCTCAGACGGATGGGATGGTGGAACGCTTGCACAGGACTCTTATGTCCATGTTGTGCCAAAGAGTTAATGAGGTGCAGTTGGACTGGAATTTGCACATCCCCGGTGTCCTGGCTGCATATAGATTGGCCCATCATGCTTTAACAGGATTCTCCCCGTTTAATATCATGTACAGGAGGGAGAGTGATCCCCCCATGGAAGCACAGTTGGGCATGGACTTGGGTAAAAAGAGGGCCGTCATGCCCATGCCCATGCAGGTCATGCTTAGGCGTTTGAAGGAGGCGCGGGAGGCGTCTCAGGAAAATTCGGCCAAACGGCAGCATGCAAATGAGAAGTTCGTGGGGCAACGGGAGTCCGGGGCCCCATGGACAACTGGGGACAAGGCGTCGTTGCATTGTCCCCAGGTGTCCCTGGGTATGTCCCCTAAATTATACTGGCCGTTGCAGGGCCCTGTTGAGGTGATCAAGGTCAAGAGGCCGCAGTTTGTGTATATACAGGTCGGTCGCCATCGCTATTTTGTGCACCCGTCACGGTTAAAACCCTATGTTCCACCCTATTAGATAGTTCATCTCCATCTCCAGAGCGGCGGGCGTCGGATGTGTCCGACGAGTCGGGGCGACTGAGCCCAGAAGCTGAAGTCCAGGGATCCCCCGGCAGCGCTTCCGTGTGAAGGACCGTGCATGGAAGCCCAGTTGCCATCTTCTTCTCCCAGGGAGGAGCCGCACCCTTTAGGCCATTTGTGATGTTCCGGTGGTTCCCAGCGCGCAAGTTCCTGCTCGTGGTGGGGGACTGGCGTCGAGGACTCGCTCTAAGAGTGCTTCGTTTGCGCTGAACAGCTCCCTTCCCATCATGACAATTGTGTTCCGACGTCATCCGGCTGGTGGCCACCACCGCAAGCCAGACTGCAGCTTCCGGTTGATCTGGGATCCACCCTAATGCTCGTGACTGCGGCGTGCCTGCGGACGTCATGAATTGTTGCACTTCCCTCACGGTTCTGGTTAAATAATTACGGGGTCTTGTTGCTGATGTCCGCTAACCCCTGTTAAAGTAATTATGTTAGCCGAGACAGCTGTTTTTTTTTTTTCATGGGGGAGGGGTGATGTAGGGGTATAGCTCTGGCTGCTGGTGGCCACCCGCGTGCGCGGGTGAAACAACCACTGGTTCCCGCGTGGGCGCGGCGGTGGAAGGCGACCCATCCGCCTGCAGCCCCTGCGCTGCGGATTCTCCGGCGGGTGCAGCCAGCCCAATTTGGATGATCAGCTGTGCAGCAGAGGAGAACAGTTGTCCGAGGCACCCGGTGAGTTCGCGTGATCCCTCGTCGGCCGCTGCCTCAGGACACATGGCCGGGTTCCCGGATTCCGGGGCTGTTAAGGGGATAACGTTTCTGTTATCATCGTCCTCTGAGGACACTACACGTGGGTTCTTCCACGTCGCTGCTTTCAATATCAATATTTTTTTTCTTTCCGTTTCTAGCACCAAATGTAGTGACTCAACTCGGAGACAGTAAGACTTTGAGGCACTTATTTTATTTCAAAAGGACCTTCAGGATGACACACACCTGACGTGGGTGAACACTATTATTATTAAGTCTGTCTATTGTCAGCAACCACTACTCAGTTAGAACTGTTGGTAGGCTGTCTGACTAGCCGCGTCCCATGATGGTGAAGATGGAGACGACGACGAGGAGATGGTGATCACGACGAGATGGTGACGACGATGTACTTGAGAAGCACGATGGGGATCCCACTTCCAGCAACAGCCCCGAGGTCCAGCTGAGAGAATGACGATGTGCTCTATCTTTTTGAATTGAGAAAGCTCAAAGTGCTCATCCTTACCGATGTTGCTAGTAGGTGACTTAGCGTTTTTAAGGATTGCAGCGATTTCCGATCTTGCCACGTCTGCAGTAATATGTCCCAAACCCTTAAGGTCTCCTTAGACCTGGGCAATTATATCATCAACTGGGATGTGTTTAGGGGTGACTGCAAAATTCAACCCTTTGGCTAGAACCGATTTTAGGCTGTCGGAAATTGGACTGTTACTCTGAATGATAACAATCGTGTCAACCTCTAACTTTGTTGTAGCTGATGTTTTCACGGAAAAATTTGTGACAGATGCCATACAGGCATGCACTGTATGTCCGTCCTTGTGGAAGAGGTACGCAGATGACACGTTCGTCATCTGGCCATGTGACCGACCAGCTCTGAACCAGTTCCTCAACCAATTCCATACACCCAGCCATCAAATTCACCATGGAGGTGAAAAAGGATGGCAAGTTACCATTTTTGGATGTTTTAATCGAAAAGAGACCAGATGGCTC
The DNA here is from genome assembly GCF_048934315.1 of Petromyzon marinus. Taxonomy (NCBI): domain Eukaryota; kingdom Metazoa; phylum Chordata; class Hyperoartia; order Petromyzontiformes; family Petromyzontidae; genus Petromyzon; species Petromyzon marinus. The sequence continues at coordinate 120,975 of NW_027423195.1, forward strand.
AATGGGACACTGTCTACAGGAAAGCCACCCATATGAATGCCTACCTAAAACCTGACTCCCACCACCATCCATCCCAGAAGAATTCCCTCATCAAAACTCTACACCATAGAGCTCGATGTATTTCCGACCATCATCTCCTAGCCAGTGAACTGGAACACGTACACCAAGCTCTCAAGATGAATGGATATTCAGACTACACAATGCTTAAAGCTATCACCCCAACCGCTGAGAAAGAACCATCTGAGGACCCAATCAATACCGTCACCTTGCCATACATAGCAGGGGTCACCAAAAATATTTCCAAAATCATTCATAATCTGCGAAGGATGTGATCTCTGACATGCAATACCCCGGCGTCTACAAACTAAGCTGTGTCTGTGGCAGTAGTTACATTGGGAAAACTAAGCGACATGTCTCGGACCGTGTTCGGGAACATAAGGCAGATCTGAAACATGGTAGGACCAATACCTCGGCTGTGGCTGATCACTGTTTAAATGTGATGAGCTCACACGAAATTGATTTATCCAAAACGAAAGTACTTTGCAAACCCACCGGCTATCACCAAAGATTCGTTCATGAAGCCATCCAGATATATAGACACAGACACAATTTCAACCGAGAATATGGGTACAAACTGAGCAATCATTTGAAGGACGTTATTAACCAGTTCAAGTCATAACTGGCTGTGATGTTTCCATCCTAGCTTCCGATGTTAGTTGTTATTTTCGACTTTCTGATTTTACATTAATAGGTTAAATGTCTCACACTAACACAGCCACCATCACTCACGTCCTCGACATCGCGGCGGCTTTGCAATCTTACATTAACATGCTAATCTCTCACATTACAATAGCCACCTCTGTGCCCTCGGCGTGGAAGTCGCCCTCCCATCTTACATTAACATGCAAATTTCTCATTTAACATCACTAGCCCCGCCCACTTTGTTTGTGACCCTTGGGCTACACCCATTTCAAACCTATAAAAAGTCTGCCTCAGCAGCTTTCCCCCTCCTTTTTCCTCCTGATGACGATTGCTTATGTTGCGATCGAAACGTCATAGTTTTTTGTTTTATAATTTTGTTCTGCGTGACTTTACCAAAAGATACTCTTTGGTTCTTTCGAAAAGGAACGTAGGTATAAAAATAAAAAAATAAAAATTATATATCACGACGTTTCGATTGCAACACAATCGGTCATTCTCAGACAGAAAAAAATAATCCAGCAATGGAACTGAAGAACCAGCGGGCCATACCTACGTAACTTTTACCGAAATAACCAAAAAGTATGGATTCCTGCAGTCACGAAAGCTTTAAGCCATGGTTTATGCTCCTTAATAAATGAAGACACCAAAACGTCTTGACCGCTTACGACGTATGGTGCCTCGTCAGCAGCATCGGGCTCCCTTGAATCAGTGTTGGTGAACTGCCGATATTACACAGACTCTCGTCTTGAAATGGGGGATGAGTTGAGAAAATCTAGAAATCCCCGTGGAGGACAAATAGAGTGGACTTTGAACGTTGGAATGTAAGCTCGTGGATTATTGCATTGCGCGGGTGCATGGGGATATTGCGGGGACAGTGGCTTCCACACAGAACTTCGATGTGGGGTCTATCTCCGTTAGATTATTGGGCAAGTTGTAACACAGGGGCGCGTTGAATATGGAAGACTACATACTCTAATCTCCGCTAACAGATTATATCCTCATGTTTGCGTCAGGATAAACAATTCATACATTACAGCCTACGGTGCTACACATTTCAGGTTGCGGTAGTGCTATGGTTAACGTGCTGTGATACAAACCCGGCAATCCAGGTTCGATTCCCGTTCACGGTCAACACCTGCGATGGTTATCTGAACCGGTCCCGGGCCTCCCCTTGGTCGACTTAGCCTTAAATGAGTACCTAGTGCAGTTTGTAGTAAGCTTCGCCACTGAGGAGACAAAGGCGGCTGGGAATGGTGCTGTTAAGGCTTCAGCGGGGATCTTTGTCTTTGTTTGCTACACAGCATAGGTCGGCCTCTGTAGAGGAGGCAGAGGAGCAGGCTCGTGAAGGACGCTACTGGGCAGTGCCAGGGTAGGTGCACTGTGAGTCTATTGGGCAGTTGGAGGCCGTCACCCTCTAACAACAGCAGAGGTTGGAGGAGCAACGCTCAGAACTAGCATCATCAGGCGGCAGCAAGCATTGTGTATAAATTCACCTGTTTTGGTCTTAAGGAAAATCGTGCAAAATAGAGAAAAGGTAAGAAAGTCACAAAACATAAATACATAACCAAACAAATTATGAAGTCCAAATTTGCAACACTGAATGCATTCTTGGGGCAAGGCAGCAAAACAAAAAACAATAGTCCCAGATTTCGATTTAAAGCTTTCATGACTGCAATGATTCATCTTCTTTGGTTCTTTCGGTAAAGTCACGTAGAATGAGAATAAAATAATAAATTGATAAAATAAAATGACTCAATAATATTCTCATCAGAAGGCCGATGTGTTGTGGCCGAAACGTCGTGAGAATATTATTGTGTTATTTTATTTTTCGATTTAAAGCTTTCGTGACTGCAATGATTCATCTTCTTTGGTTCTTTCGGTAAAGTCACGTAGAATGAGAATAAAATAATAAATTGATAAAATAAAATAACACAATAATATTCTCACGACGTTTCGGCCACAACACAAGCGGCCTTCATCAGGTGAAGGGAGCGAGACTGTCTGGTAGGACAGCGCTGGAGTGAGAGAGCCACGTTCAGATCACGGCTTTTAAGCTGTGTGAGAGGAACAAAGAGCCCTCAAATTTCCGTACCACGGATAGCTACGGGCCCCGTTCAGACGGACGAGTTCGTCCATGGTCGGAACAGAGGAGGGGGAGAGACAGCTGCGAAGCCCTAGTATACTCCATGTTGTAAACCATACCATTAACCGTGGTGTGAGAGGTATTAAGAGGCAATGCTGGCGAAAGAGCTGCGGTCTGAAGGTCATCGTAAAATTACAATTAATTAAGAACAGAAATGATTTAACACATCTTTCCAGTGGTTACTAAGCCTGAATCCATCTTCTCGGTTGAAATTGTCTCTGTGCTTGTATATGTGAATGGCCTCATGAACGAATCTCTCATGGTAGCCAGTTGGTTTGCAAAGAACCTCCGTCTTGGAGAAGTCAATGTCATGTGAGCCCACTGAATTGTAACAGTGATCTGCCACGGCAGAGGAGTTCGTCTTACCGTGTTTCAAGTCTGCTTTATGTTCGCGGATGCGGTCCGAGATATGTCTTTTGGTTTCTCCAATGTAGCTACTACCACAGAGGCACTTTAGTTTGTAAACGCCCGGGTACTGTATGTCTGGAAGAGCATCTTTTACAGATGGAACTAAATCACGGATTTTGTGTACTGTGTTGAATCGGACCTGGATCTTGTGTTTATTCAGGATTTTGGAGATCTTTTTAGTGACCCCTGCAATGTAGGGTAAGGTGATGGTTTTGAGTGGCTCCACAAGAGGATCCTTCTTCATGACTGGAGTGATGGCTTTGCGGATTGTGTAGTCGGAGTAGCCATTAGCCCTGAGAGCCTGGTGTACGTGCTTGAGTTCACTGGTAATGTGTTCCTGGTCGGAAATGCATTGGGCTCTATGGTATAGAGTCTTGATGAGGCAGTTCTTCTGGGATGGATGGTGGTGGGAATCCGGTTTCAAGTAAGCATCTGTATGGGTAGCTTTCCTGTAGACAGAGTGGCTCATTGAACCATCATGTCTCCTTTTAATTAAGACATCCAGAAAGGGTAGTTTGCCATCTTTTTTATCAATTTATTATTTTATTCTCATTCTACGTGACTTTACCGAAAGAACCAAAGAAGAATAGTCCCAGACTTCACCAAAACAACAACACACTGCACATGAACATTGAACTATCGATGCATGAGGGGCAAGGATCAAGGATACAAATCACATCTGCAATTTCTTTTGTGTCCAGCAACTCCGATTATAACGTTTGGTTCCGTACTATGCAAAATTAGTTAAATGTACAACAGTTATAGTCTGCAACGTCAAAGGCTTGGTCACCTATTCATATTTTTGTTTGAGGAAGAGTTAAATGGAAATTTGATGCACGTCTTATGTTTCTTGGGTTAATGAATTAGCTAAGTGCAACACAGATTTGCCAATACGGGTTTTATGAAAGACCAGGGCCCACTTTAGATGTCTTCTTGCATCAAGGCGATGTGAGACTGGATTGTAAGATGTTTAAGTCGAGGGAACACCTAGCCTGGCATGCAATCGGTGTGTTTGGTAGCTGCACGACTATCTGATGAGCTCTCGGGTTGGAAAACGCGTGGCGCATCGTGCCAATGCGCGACGTTTCGCCTGCCCAGTTCCTCAGGAAGCTCGCTCGCTCCAGGCACGTGGGGCGCAACATTCATGCGGTACAACAAATAAAAGATCCCCCGCGTAGGCTTAACAGACCGTTGGGGCAAGTGCTGTTACGGAGCACCGCCTATGAAGGCCAGCACGGCACGTGGGGTTGGGTGGCCAGCACCACCCCCGGCCGCCTTTGTCTCTCCCGAGTAGCGATGTTTACACATCGCACCAGGTACTCATTTGAGGCTGAGTCGAAATTTGAATCAGACGCTATCCAGACTTCCACCCTCAGACCTTCCCTGTGAAAGAGATATGTGGATGACACTTTCGTCATTTGGCCACATGGCCTCCCAGCTCTGAACCTTTTCCTACACCACATCAGTTCCAGACATCCCGCCATCAAATTCACCAGGGAACTGGAGAAAGATGGCAAGCTACCATTCTTAGATGTTCTGTTTGAGATGAGATCTGATGGCTCATTGGGGCATTCTGTCTACAGGAAACCCACCCACACAGATTCCTACTTGAAACCTGATTCCCACCACCACCCAGCCCAAAATAATTATCTCATCAAAACCTTATACCATAGGGCTCATTGCATTTCGGACCAACACCACCTGACCAGTGAATTAAAACATATACACCTGGCCCTCAAAAGGAATGGTTACTCTGACCGTACCATCCGCCAAGCTGTCTCTCCCTCCATACAGAAACAACCACTTGATACTCCGGTGAAAACCATCACACTTCCATATATAGCAGGTGTTACTAAAAATATTTCCAAAATTCTAAACAAACACAAGATCCAGGTCCGGTTCAATACAGTACACAAAATTCGTGATCTGATCCCATCTGTGAAGGATGTCATTCCTGATTTACAGTACCCCGGGGTTTACAAATTGAGTTGTACCTGCGGTGATTGCTACATCGGTGAGACAAAGCGACATGTCTCTGACCGAATTCGCGAGCACAAATCATATTTGAAACACGGCAAAAGAATTATTCTGCCGTGGCTGATCACTGTTACAACGCTGTGGGGGATCACGATATAATTTTCTCCGATACCAAGGTTCTTTGCAAACCCACGGGCTTTTATCAGAGATTTGTTCATGAAGCAATTCAGATCTACAAACACAGACACAATTTCAACCGAGAGGATGGTTTCAAATTAAGCAACCATTGGAAAGATGTTCTAAATCGAACTAAACATTAAACTAATTTCAATGGTACAGTATAGTTTTCAAGTAGTGGTACCCCAAACTTTCGCAGCTCTTATAAAATCCCCCTTTTCACACCATCAATAGGTAAACTCCCCCCCCCCCCCCCCCCGCGCCAAACTGCGAGTCCACCGGCACGTACACCACCTCTTTCCTAAAATCTGCCAATCAAATGCTTGCTTTTTATGCTAATTTCTTTGTCAGAACACCTTGTTTGCTCGCACACAGGTCCGATGTCTGAGCGTGGTTGTGTTTCGCTAAATTCTCCTGTTTGATGAGTACTAGGTGCCTCGGTGAACGTATATGCTCTAAATTTAACATAGCTATTTCTGCGAGCAGTTACAAGCTAATCACTCAGCTATTTCAATGCTAAATTCGATGCTAATTCCTTTGTCAAAGGGTACCTCTGCGGATGTGTATACTTTAACTTAGCTATTTCAATGAGCCATTTCAATGCTAAATTATATGGTAATTCCTTTGTCAAGGCACTTGTCCTTTTTCTTCTCACACAGCTTAAAGGTCGTGATCTAAGCGTGGCTTCTTCCACTCCAGCCTAATTCCTTTGTCAAGGGGTACCTCTGCGGATGTGTATACTTTAACTTAGCTATTTCAATGAGCCATTTCAATGCTAAATTATATGCTAATTCCTTTGTCAAGGCGCGTGGTCTTTTTCTTCTTACAATGTAAAGTTAAATTTTAATGTGCAACGTCTGGCACTTTTCTTGCTGTTGTTTAAACCGAGCTTGGAAATTTATATACTTTTGAAATATGAACTTGTATACTTTATCTATGTTATATATTCATTCTTGGTGCTTTGCTTACCTTTCCTCTACTTTGCACTCCTATTCGTGTTTTTGCATTGTTGTAACTTTTTGACTGGCCCCTTTGGGACACCTTTGAAAAAGAGCTTGAGAGCTCATCGGATTTCTCCAGGATAAATAAAGATTCTGATTCTGAACTAATTTCACCACAAAATGTATTTATATGAAAAAAATACCGTCGAGGCCGTGAAATCGTCGTGCCTCCTCGTAATGCGAGAAACTGAGATTTACCTGAGGGGGGCCACGGTGACAAGATGTTAACTCCCTCGATTGGTATACAGAAGACCGTGGGTTTGATCCCGACTGTGACGCCTGCTGCATATTTGGAGTTTGCATGTCTTTCTCCCTGTGGTCGAGTGGATTTTTCTCCGGGTCCTCCAATTTTTCCCTCCAAATTTAGAATCAATATGCCTTTAGAGTATTTGGCTGCTATAAATTCGCACGTGATAAGTTACTTCATTGTGCTATAATTTGTGGTCAGCTCATTTATAAAAAGAGCTGTACAGCTTAATGGGACTTACCAGGTAAAATAAAAAAATAGTGAGTCAGTTAGATTAGTCCCGACAATGCTCCTATCGGGTGCACAGGGCACAGCGAGGCAACCAGAACAGGTGATGAGTCATCACGCGAATCTGATTCTCGTCTACTCTTGCATATGGCAGCAATCGGCTCGGGAGCTCAGGAACTGGATGCCAATGTCAAGGTCTGCTAGCCACGAGAGGACTGCAGGAGAGAATTTGTGTAGTGTTATTCCTCCTCCATTGAAGGAGTGCAGACAACAGTGGTTTAATAACAGTCAGCACAAAGCATTACACTACTAATAATACTCATCTACAATTAGCTCGTAATCCACAGGAATTAGCAGTTAATCCACTTTAAATTTCCCCGTAATCAATATTTACTTATATCCAGGAAAGCCACATTGAGTGGAAAGACTCATTTTAAGGAGGGGCTTGCTGATGCTACATTGAGTTTTTATTTTAAGTTGTTCATAGCCAATAAATGATCAGCTGTGTTTATCATTATACGCAAGTGGGAGCAAACCCAATAACCTGGTGAAAACCCACGTGTTGCACGAGGCAACGTTCAATCCCGGTTCAGATTGAAACAGATGGCGATTAGTCCACTTGATGTATCGCCCTCTCCTGACGAGCCAGGGTAAGGCACTTCCTCGAAGCCCACGGGAAGGGAGTTTCACGACATCATCTGTGGGTAATCCACCAACCCTCCCTGCTGCCTCTATAGTGCTGGATTACCGGGGACGTGCGAAGCCGCCACCACCCGGTTCTCTCTCATATGTACGATGTTACATATGGACACAGTCATCGTGGTAATGTTTATTGCAGGGCAGACCGGTATCCATCAACATCACGAACCCACTGCGTGAGGCTATTTCAGCAAGAAGACCGTCCCTCTGCAGAGCAAGGGTCGTGCTCATCAAGATGCTCCTCGTGACTCATCGCCTGCTGAGGAGTTCCCACTCTGTGACTGTGCGCCCGATAGCAGCATCGCCGCCGGGACTCCTTTGGGGTGATGTATCTAGCAATGTAAAAGGAAATGGTGTTTCCCTGCCTCAAGGCCATCTCTGTGAAACATAATAAACACAGAGTGGGAATTGTGACTCGGCTCACGTGAAACATTCACAGATGGCATCTTTATTCAGAGCAGGTGAAATACAACGATCATAGGCGATGCTGACAAGGGCAGCCCTTTAAAAAGATAGATTTTAACAGCAAGACTTAAAAATATTGGGAAATATACAACATAATTAGGTGTTTGTTGATCTTCTTTGGCACCGTACGTAGCCAACCGTGCTAATCGGAGGTGCGGGGGAAGGACAACAAACTACCGAAAGAACCAAGAATATATTATATGCATTGTCTTTGAAACTGGTTGGTCCACACCAGAGACAGCTTTCTTTGGAGCCTAGTCTCAAACAGTGTTAATGCAGACAAGATTCCTTGCTAAAGGTTTCACTTTGGTGTTTTAACATCTTAACACCTATATTCTTTTTGATTTAAAGCTTTCGTGACTGCAGGGATTCATATTCTTGGTTCTTTCGGTAAAGTCACATAGAAGGGAAACAATCAAATTATAAAAATATAAAACAATAAAATTCTCAAGACGTTTCGACTGTAACACAAGCAATTATCATCATGATGATTGTTTTATATTTTTATTCTTTTATTGTTTCCCTTCTACGTGACTTTACCGAAAGAACCAAGAATATTAATCCCTGCAGTCACGAAAGCTTTAAATCAAAATCTTAACACTTGTTTTGTTGCCAGATAAAGGGGAAAACCTATTCTCATATTTTGGTACTGGCAAAGGAAAAAAAGCCGTTCTAAAGAAATTCGATTTTAATCTAATTTATGATTTAAAAGTGCATAGCTTCAGTGGCTTCATAATATCGGAAGGAAAAACGTTTCAGACGGTGGCAGAAGCGCATGGGGATGGATATTTAAACATGCGTTTAGATTATTAAGATAATTTGGCTGCTATACATTTGGCTGCTTTTCATTTCCACATGATAAGCCAACTTCGTGAAGCTATCATTTGTGGCCAGGTTGCTTCTGAAAAAAGAAGCTAATACTTCAATGGGCTTTACCTGGTAAATTAAATATTGTTTATTTTCCTTTCACGATAGGAGTGCAATTTTTTGTAGTGATTTGTTTACCTTTCCTATACTTTGCACTCCTATCGTGTTTTGTATTGTTTGTTGATGTAACGCTTTGACCTACCCCTAATGGACATCTGTGAAAAAGAGCTTCATAGCTCATCGAATTCCTCCTGCAATATACATAAATATTCGGATTTTGATGTGATAGGCACTCGTGCAGAAATTGGTGAACGGCAGTGAATTGATGAGAAGTTAAAGGCAGATTGTGAGAGCATAACGCGAGAGACACACAATATGGCGGGAGACAGAGAGAGACACACGCAAGACAACGTTCTCCCATACAAGCTTCAACAGACTGTTGAAGGTTGTATGGGTGAAGGCTGGCACGAGCAACACCACATCCGGCCGCCTTTGTCTCACCAGTGCTGATGTTTTACACACCGCACCCGATACTCGATTTAGTCCGAGTCGACATAGGGGAGGCCCAGTACGGGTTCAGATATTCGTCACCCGATATTGGAGGTGAGCGGAAATCGATCTCGTGTTCACTGTTCCGCGGCTCCAAATGCATACAGACATGCGCACGCACATACCCCCAGTAGAATGTGAACTCAATTCGTCTCACGTGAACGTGAATGGATAAGGGGATGTTGACTTATAAACAACCTGGCTCGGTGAGAAGCCTTATCGAGGTGATTAGAGGAACGTGATTTGATTATCCCTGCAATTGCAAAGCTCACAAAGTGTATCGATTGGGATGAAGTCCGCGCACCTGCCTTGACATTCATCCCGCGATAGCGTTCAGCCACAGCAAGGGGCAATCCTTAATTGCCTCATCGTTGTTTAATTCCGCAATCGCGGTCGGGGGTATGTGGGGAGCGTGTTGGACTTTGACCATTCCTAACCACGTTGGTGAAGGACAACGGTGAGTATAGGTGAGAGGGCGAGTTGCACAGTCACCCAGGGCCCCCGTGGTCCATGTCCCTTCTCAAAGGTTTCTCGAAGGTTCTGCCACCACCTCCTCCTGATCCAAAAACAGTGTTCTTCACTCATTTTCAGAGGGAGGCTACTTCAGCCGATGTTGACATCAGTCTGAGAGCCGCCACACCGCCTCACCTGCAAAGGGTGTTTTCATATCCATGTGCTGTCAGGGGTCACACTGAAGGCCACCTGGGGCCGCCATTGGCCCGTGGGCCTTGAAATGAAGAACACTGCTCTTACCGATCCCAATCGTCCTACTGTGACCGCCTTAGCGGGGTGGCTGCCCATAGTAATTGGCACGTTTTGTTTAGGTGACAAACCTTGCTGATTAGCTGTGTCGGGTGGTGGTGGGTTAACGACACATTTATATTTACGCGAAATAATCAAAAAAAAACTTTACTATGCGGTACACAGTTGCTTCGCAGCTAAAAATGCCCCACGGTTCAGTGCGACTCGTATGGATAAATAAGAAAGCAACAAAAACAAATTAATCGGTTCCATATTTCCCCATCATCCCGTTCTCCCCGCGGGTCCCTCAGCCCTGCGGAGCGCTGACGGCCTGGCAAGTGGGATGACGAATCGCCTATGAATCACCGCACACGCGGCAGGCTGTGGATTCGTCTCGCAGGTCACGAAGCTCAGCCACGCAAGCAAACGACAGCTGTCCGTGTTCGGACTCGTCTCTTAGTCCTCCTGCGCTCGGAGCACGAACAGTAATCTGCACGAGGTTCGTGGGTTAGATCCCGACTCCATCGAGCGGAGCGCCGGGCGGATGTAATGCGTTAAGTTGACAGTAGGGGGCACAGGTGGTACATCTGCCAGTCATCTAATTCAGTCAGCCCATGGCCCCTGGGTCTGTCCCGTGACCTTCAGTATATTTTGAGTTTATGTCTCACTCTCTCGCCCCGTGGTCGCGTGCATTTTTTTTCGGGTCCTCTGGTTTTTCCCTCCTCATTCAGAATCAACAATGTGCGTGTAGTGTCTGCCTGCAATACAATGTCCACACAATAAGCCACTTTGTGGAGCTATCATTTGTGGCCAAGTCTATTCTGAAAATAGCTAATAAGTCAGTGGGCCTTACCTGGTAAATTAAATAGCTTTTTTTAGTTTTTCATTTATTGATACATTTATCTTGAGTGATTTGCTTACTCCAATCGTTTAAGTTTCTGACCCATCCCTACTGGACATCTCTGAAAAATATCTTCATAGCTTATCATATTTCTCCAGGATAACTAAAGATTCTGATTCTGATAATAAAACGCAAAGACTGAGGTTATATATATACATACACGCACATCTAGGAAATAAGCATCTTGGCAAAATAATTACGTTGATAGGAGCACATTTAAAAGTTAGAGCGATTTTAAATGAGCCGTGGTCAGTCTTCTCTATTCGTTATTTCCATCTTTTCGGTGTCGCTATCTATGCCAATTAATAATGATTATAATTATTACTATTATTAGACGTCTGCCGGACTTCCGTTTAAGCCGTTTAATTTCATTTGTTCGACAAATAATCCCGCATAGCCAGTTATGTTATCCAGATAGTTTCTGTAGCAACGGCCTACATCAGCCACTAACAGTGGAGTAATTGTGGTTGGAGTGGAGAGGCGCCCAGCCAGCAGCCAGCCAGGAATCTCGAGGTATGGATCATCATTAATCGTGCTTTTGGAATGATTCACCTTCATCCAAGGTGTCATCACTTCGCCACTGCAGATGTTAGCCGTGTCTTGCTATCTAACTCGGCTCGGCGGGTTGTTATTTTAATGTGCCAGGCGCGGCACCACCACTCCAACATCCTTCTCCATTCTACCGCGGTCTACCGATTCTGAGACGCACATTTAGCTTGTGCATTTTAAAGCAAAAGTTATAATCCAGGAGACGTCCACATGTAAGAGCACGACCCGCAGCTTCGTGTAGAGTGAGCGAGGAGGCTCGTTAAGGATGCTACTGTGCAGTGCCAGGATACGTGCACCTAGAAAACGCTATTGGGAAGTTTGAGGTAATCGTCCTCCAACAACAGCGGAGGGCAGAGGAGCGACGCTCACAACAATGAGCGGATAACCGGGTCGAAAAAAATACAGGAAGTTGGCACAATAGGAGGCACAGGTGGTGCATCTGCCAGTCATCTCAGTCAACCCATGGCACCTGGGTCTGTCCTGTGACCTACTGTTAGAGGGTCTTCGACAATTCACGTGGCCTCAAAGTGCACATCGCCCGGCACAAGTGTCATGGTAACGTCACCACCACTTAGTGGCGAATGGCGACTTTTTGTTATTGTGAAGAGCAGCGCTCGGCGCTACGAACTTGGTGACCCGAGTTCGATTCCTGCTCACGGCCTCCCCTAACTTCGACTCAGCCTCACATTATTACCCGGTACGGTGTAATGTGTTAACATGGCCACTGTAGAGATAAAGGCGTCCGGGCGTGGTTCTGGCCACCCAACCCTCGTGTGCTGTGTCAGCCTTCATTGGTGCTCGCTTACAGCACTTTCCCCAACAGTCTGTTCAGGCTATACGGGCGATGTTTGTCTTGTGTGAGGCCAAATATGTATGTTTTTGGATTCGTCTTATAATTTGGAGAAGCATGCAATACGTTGAAAGGCGTTCGTCAAGGCTGGACCTATAACGACCTGGACCTCAGTGCAATAAAGGTCACAGAGACCGTGGCGCAGTGCACAAACCACTGCAAAGACAAAGACTCATGTATAGCCTCTATGAGGCTGTTGGGACAAGTGCTGTTAGCAAGAAGTACCGATAAAACCCGGTACCACCACACCCGGCCACCTTTGTCTCTCCAGTGCTGCTGCTTTATACACACATACACCGTACCATCCTACTCATTGGAAGCTGAACTCTGTTCCACCGTGCATTAACAACAGCCGCCATCCGCCATTAAGTGGTGGTGACGGCACCACGGCGCTTGTCACAGGCTAAGTGCACTTTGAGTCGACTTGCAGTGTGGGAGGCTTGCTACTGGTAGGAGTCCCAGGACAGGCCCAGGTGCTATGGGTTGACTGCTGTGCCAGCTGGGTGCAGGAGGAGTTCACGGGACAGACCCAGGAGCGGTGGGTTGACTGAGATCACTGGCAGAGGCAACGCCTGTGCTCCCCACTGTGTGCGTATGAATTCAAATATTGTACCGTACTTTGCTTCCTCTCCACGTTTATACAATGTTCACCTACCTCCACCAACCCGGTTTGGTCAGCGTGGTGAAGTATGGTCAATTAACCTCCTCTACAACACACTCGTTAACAACAATGCATTGAAAGGACATGTATATAATTGTCGACGTTTCGAGCAATGCTCCTACTTCATAGCAGGTAAACAGATATAGTGGGTACCGAGGGTTTGAGACCAGTGCTGGCTGACACCATGGGGGCCTCCTGACAATCACACAGCACAGTACAGCATTAGAACACGTAATTTGTCAATTGCATGAACGTGAAATATCGTAAAATCGAACTTTGTAAATAGAGAGATACTTGAACATGAAGCAGGCCACCTCCATAACCTTCTTCCATTCCTCTCTGAAGGCCTCACCTCTTTTTAATAGCCCATCCCCTTCCTCTTCCCTTTTTACCGTTCCATTTTGTTCCGTTCCTTCCCTATATCTCTTGCATGAAGCCACATGTCCTCTGTTCGGGACACTCATTCCTCGGCCCTTGCACTGCCCTTGCCATATAAATCACTTTGTTTTTGTTACAGCTTTTAAATGTTGGAAAGCGTGCCTTGACCAAAGGTGCTCTATAAATATAGAAAAGGATAGGATCCCAGCTATGACCACATCCAGCACCTACATCACACAAATGTACTATCCCCATGTTAACAATAATTAGTAACTATATATGACCACAAACCTATTGAGCAGAAGTTATTTCTGGGCAGTATTCGGGTTACGAACCTAGTTCGTTCCTGAGACCTGTTCGAAATTCGAACGGTTCGTAAGCCGGCAGTTCAGTTTGCAATTGCAAGTTCGCATTTTAAATCAATATTTTTATTTTTTTATATATTTCATGGAAGTGGGCGTTCGTAAGTCGGACACTCGCAAGTCGAGGACTGTCTGTTTACTTTGGGTTAGATGGTTTGAGTATAAAGGCAATATTCAGATATACTCTCCACCATCCGTCAGAGCAAATCAAATCAAGTGGTCACGTGGGAACCAATACCAATTAATTTGTTTTTTTACAATCCGTCTTTGAATCGTTGGTGACCGGGCTGAGGCCATCAGCTAACTATACCGGGAGAGCCCTGCCAGTCACAGGCAGGGTGCCACGGTGACTAGGAGATGTTAACTACCTCGCCTGCTATGCCTGTTGTATGCTATGCCTGTTTGGAGATTGCATGCCTCTTTCTCTTCGTGGTCGCTGGGATTGTTCTCCATATTTGGTATCAAAGTGCGTTAAGAGTATTTGACTGCTGCTACAAATGTACACGTGATTAATGATCCACTTCGTTGAGCTATTATTTGTGGCCAGGTCGCTTATTTTTAAAAAAAGCTGTATATATCTTAGTGGACTTTACCTGGTAAAATAAAAATAAAAGTTTAGTTTCAGTAGCCGGGGTTGAACCCAGCTTCTCAATGGTACCAGTCCAGCGCTGATCTTTGAGCAACCTGGCTACCTCTCTAATTGTCGACACGACGACTATGCGATGTGGCATTATTTCAAGCGGTTGGTGCATACGCATTTATTTATTTGGATGTGGCAATGCTAAAGTGAGTGGTGCAGTATTGATTAGCGCGCTAAGCTGTGAACCCAGCGATATGTAGATTTGGAGGTTGGTTTACTCCAGATAAGAATGCAAATTACACCAACGACCGAGTTCAAACGGCTGGAAGTCGTATGGGGCGCTGTTGCGCAATCTGTAGGTGGCAGGCTGTCTCAATCGCCTGGAGGGGTGATTCATTGCAGGGCTGCGCCACTATCTATATGCAAGCAGTCGAGAATACATGACTGATAACGGCTTGCAAAAGTTCAGTAAACTATATTTGTGCAAAGTAAAAAACAATAGGCAATAAAGTGCATATAATCAGTACGTGCCGTGTTACCACATTGTATGTTAATTTACTTAAATAGCATCGTGCAAATATGTTCTCCTACAAACGAACTCTATTCTCATTGCCATGGACTAAAACGTAATCTTGTCAAGTTTAACAAAAGCTATAAATCGCGACGTTATAAACTAAAAATAACCTTTGGGATTTATTGTCAAGCAGAGGAGTGTAACCTACATTAATCTGGGGGTGATGGGGGAGGAGTGCACGTTTTACCGCTCACCACCAACGCCTTCGTGCTGTTCCACGTTTCAGACACCATGGGACCAGCCCGACAACGCATCCACCAGAAAAACACAGAGCTTTACGTGTGCGTAACCACTATACGCGCCCAGCGAAGCGTGGACCTAAAAGGTTTGGATCGATCGTTAAGCGTTTGGTAAGTGACCTGTTGACCAAGACACTACCGTCCTCAGAAGGTGCAAGGGAATTCACAGTTTTATTTACCAGTTAAACTCAACTGTGCTCTTAGCTCTTGTTCATAGGCGAGCTGGTCACACGTAATGATAGCTGATGATCGCAGTAGCTGATATCACCACACGTGAGAATTTATAACAGCAGTCTAATCATCTGAACCAAGGAACCCGGATAAAAACCCAAGCTCCGACCACCACAGCGAGAGCACACGCCAACTCCAAAAGTATAACAGAGGCACCGCCAGGGTCCAGCATGACCTCCTGTGTACCGATCGAGGGAGATAACATCTTCTCAGCGGCAAATAGCAGCGAAACATTGCCTTAGCATTAAAATTATGGATTCACATCTCCAATACAATATTTTTGGGAAACTATCTGAACGTGGTGCTCTGGATGGATGACTGCTTCTTCTCTGTCTTGTTTTATTTATCCACACAGTCTCAATGTAACTCTACATCTCTGTAAATAAACCACATTATACATATCAATCTAGCGTCCACGCAACGATCCCCTCCCCCTAGCCCACACACCCCCTCTTCCCCCCCCCTTGCCCTGCCCCCCGTTCTTACCTAGAAACCTCTTACCATGGCATCTCTCTCCCACTTCAGTAGAAAAAAACTTCTTGCTGTTGGGTTTCCCACCTGATGATGATTGCTTGTGTTGCAATAGAAACGTCGTGATTTATTTAATTTTATACCTATGTGACTTTACCGAAAGAACCAAAGAGTATTATAAAATATCTATAAATATATGTTGGCATATATATCTGACCATCAGTGAACGTGAAATAAAACTCGTGTTCATAGCCCTGCACAAGTATTTGAGCCTTGGGACGCTAGTTTCACTTCCACTCATGGCCACCAACAATAGTGGTGATTATCTAAACCGGTTCTGGGCCTCCCCTAGGTCGACTCAGCCTCAAATGATAAAATGGTGCGGAAATGCAGTTTGACTTGGTGCTGGCCATCCACCTTGTGTGCTGTGCCTGCCGTTATTAGGTGCTCACTAACAGCTCCATAAGTCTATTAAAGCGATATGGGGAATCGTTTTCTGTGTTTGGTAGAGAAACCTTTCTCAAAACAAGATTTCCCATCTGGGTCGCTCGACCTCTAAATTAATCAGGCGTAATAATGTGATTTGATCAACTTCTATGGTTAACGGGACAGTCTATGTGTGGGTGATGTTTACATCCACGATAGCATGGTTGGCTAAGTGCAGTGCAAAATAAATTTAACATACAAACAACAACAGGACGTTTCGTTCATCTGACCACTGCTACATAGAAGCGACTTCTCTGTCCGTGGCCAGGAGCAGCTTCAAAGCCCCTACATTTACTTTAGCCGATGATATCACAAGTGATGTCCACCGTTGTTGTACAGCAGGACTTTTGAGTGCATTCCATTGTAATGAGAGGCTGCCCTGCTGCAATTAACTCGTCACCACACTTGCGATCTAGAGGTCGATCCTTAGGCCTGGCATTTGGAGCGACGCTGCAAGCTTCTTAAATCTCGCTGCCTCTGTCCACCCAGCTGCGTAAATGGATACAGCACAGTTGGTCGATCGGCAGGTCGCATGCGGTGGTGGGGTAAAGCGTGGGTAACTCCCACCTCTTCCAACAAGGGAAGCATCTTGCAGGGCTGCACCTTTACTGACTGCACCGTCATTGATAAACCACGACGTGCATGGGTCCACGTATGACATGCGAGTAGGGGGTCCACGTGCAGCGTGCGAGGATGCGAGGAAGGGATTCACGTGCAGTGTGCGAGTAGGGGGTCCACGAGCAGCGTGCGAGGAGGGGGTCCACGAGCAGCGTGCGAGGAGGGGGTCCACGAGCAGCGTGCATGGAGGGGGGCCACTTGCGGCTTGTGAGGAGGGGGTCCAGGTGCGCCGTGAGTGGAAGGGGTCCATGTGCTGTGTGCGGGGAGGGGACCCACGTGCGGCGTGTGAGGAGGGGGTCCAGGGATCTGTAAGACAATCTCTCTGAGACGGCGCTGCTGAGCGTCATCGTCGTCTCCATCATTGACGAATGCTTTGTTGTCTCGACCAACAGCACCCCTCTTTGACTGCTGGCCCGACGACGACGACTCCACGTAGGAGAGCACGTGCAGCAGCGTGAACAACCTGAACGGGGGCAGAGGGGGGGGGGGGGCACGGAGGGGAAGGGGGAGGGGCACGGGGCGCCACGGTGGCAAATTGTCAGGAGTTAACGGGACAGACCTAGGAGCCAATGGTTGACTGACTGAGATGACTGACAATGCACCAGCTGTGACCCCTACTGTGCCAAATTGTTGTGTTTAGCTGCCCGGTGCTCTGCTTATGGATGCGAGCATCGCTCCTCTGCCCTCCATTATTGCTGGTGGGCGACTGCCTCCAACTGCCAAGTAGCATCTCCTCAGGAGTGGCCAATCTTGAGACCGCTGGTACCAGTTATTGGCAAGTCCACTCATCTCTATATATCCTCTTGTACCATATCATTCCTTTTTTTCCCTAGCCCATGCCGTGCCCTTTAGTCTGATCTATCCTGCCAAATAATAGTTGCTTTGCCATGCAGTGGCTGGGCATGGGGGCTACATGACCCAGCCAACACAGCCACGCTTGTGAGAGGAGCTCACCAATGGGAGTGTGTCTAGATCTTTTAAGAATATGTGAGCTCCTGACACAATCCAGTCTGGTTAAACCCAGGATGCATTGTAGGCAGGGTGACCTGAATGTTTCTAACCGGTGCAGATGTTACTTTAGACACCTCAACATCCTTCTCGAAAGAATAAAGAAGGGAAGATATCAATGTGGTCAAATAAAATCCGGAGCTTCGCATGGAATGACAAACCAAGTAGTTTCCACCCAGTGTTACACAGCCGATGAAAAGATAATGCTGCCCGACTGTTTCGGAGTGAGACCTCGGCTGCGAAACCGGAGCTGGTCATAAGCACACTGCCCACACTCACATAAAGGCAAAGACATGGATCTCCTGGATAGCCTTAAGATACTGTTGGGGCAAGTGCTGTCAGCGAGTGGCACCTATGAAGGCCGGTACGGCACAAGGGGGGAAGTCCAGGACCATTTCAGATAATCGTTACTGTTGTTGGTCACTGAGTCGGCATGCACACACACCCCCTATGGCCACGCATGGGTCGACCCCCTCCCCTCCTCCTCAGCTGTGGTACAGCATGGCCAGGAACTGGACAATGAGCATGCTGGAGAAGGTGATGAGGAACATGAAGGCGAGGGGCAGCACGTCGATGACCGTCCCCTCGTTCTTCGTGCTCGGGATCTGGATGTAGAGGTCGGCTCCCACGAACTGCAGTGCCAGGGTCGCCACCAGCCACAGTGCATTGATCATGAAGTAGACGAAAGTGCCCTGCACGTTGGGACAGACAGACCAGGCCTGATTTACATTGCATTGGCCGAGTGGCGGGGGGGATGACCCCGGGCTGTTTATGGATCCCCTCTTTGTGCGTTCATTTTTCTCCCCCACTGTCCACTCTCGACGCCAAATGGTCACTTCTGTTGTTATTGTTTTATTGTTCATGTATTTTACAGGATTAGCGGATTATTGGAACAATTAACAATTAATTCGTTGGAATAATAAGGCATAGGTAATTCAATGCCGTTTAAATCTTCTTCTACCACATGCCAAGTACGGTAAGTACTCGCTTAACGCCTGCTGTTTGCACAACGCGTTGTCGCTGGAACGCAATTTTTCTGTTATCGAAGCATCTCCGGTACTCGCGATGACGCGTTGCCAGTACCTTGTTTCTTATCTCGAAGAGTTCCTGCTTCACGCGTTTCCTGTGATCGTCATCTTCCTCCAGAGGCTTGAGGTAGTCACTGATCATGCTCTTCCAAAACTCGTCTTCCTCCTATGCATTCCCATCCACGGGACAGAAGGTTCACTTTGTGCGATTGTCCAAATAACAACAACTTACTCCGATGAATAATATTAATATTGTAATAGTAATAGGTTTTACCCTTTTAACTGGCACAAAAACTGACACCTTTATTCAAGGCATCGTGTTTGCAATAACCACAACACAAGCAATCAAAATGCAAACAAAAGAGACAACTCTGATAATAATATGCACTGTCCTTGAATTTGATTGGTCCACACCCGAGACGGCTTTTCTTAGAGCCTAGTCTCCACTGGTGTTAAATGCTCACCCCGAGCCCTCAATACTCTGATAGTGCGCTGTTTTTGAGTTGTACGCCTTTTGGCGTCTTCTGGTCCAACACCAGAGTGCTTGCCACAAATGAATCACAATAGCTTGCTAATCTCGTCTAGGAGCATTAACCATCACCCACACTTCGTTCATCCATTCATCAAACAAAGATGGTCACCGCATCGCGTGATTTCAGATGCTCGGTCTTTTTTAACTGACAAGCAATGACTTCGCATTTAATTTTCGATTTAAAGCTTTCGTGACTGCAGGGATTCATCTTCTTGGTTCTTTCGGTAAAGTCACGTAGAATGGAAATAAAATAATACAAATAAAACATAATAAAATAAAATTCTCACGACGTTTCGGCCACAACTCAAGTAGCCTTCTTCAGGTGAAGGAACAGAACTGTCGGGACGACAGCGCTTCAATGAACGCTGCAAAGATTCGCAGCGTCTTTTAAGCTAGGTGGGAGAAGTTAAGCGCCTTGACAAAGGTGTTTACATATCAAACAGGATAATTTAGCATTGAAATAGCGGTGTTAAAGTGTTGGATCAGCAGGATGTTAAAGTCAGAAATTAGCTTGTAACTGGGAGATTAGCATGATGTTAATGTGAGGGATTAGCATGTGACTGGTCACGGAAATAGCTATGTTAAAGTCGAAGTTTATATATCAACAGAGGCATTTAGTATATGGACGCTAAACGACTGCAACTACCCAACTATCATACAATACACCGATGTGAAAAAACTAAGTATAAACTACATCAATGTTATCAATAAACTCTATATACTCTCCAATCAGCTGAGCTACTAACAATAAGTCGTTATACATTACAATGCCATATGGCGAAAAAATGGGTGGCGGTTTTTTCTTTTCAACGTTAGCACCACGGAAAGCGACGAGCTTTGTTCAGACGGACGAGTCCATCTATGCTTGGAACGGAGGAGGGGAGAGAAACATCCACGATGCGCTGCTCCGTCCTGTGTTGCGTTACAACTATTTTATAAACTAGACTACTATACATTGCAATGTTATACCTTCCAATCTAAACTACATTGTATAATATCGTATACACAGCCCAATGTAAGCTCTAACATCAATTCCATACACCCAGCCATCAGATTTACCATGGAAGTCGAAAAAGATGGCAAGCTACCCTATTTGGATGTCCTAATTAAAAGGAGACCTGATGGTTCAATGAGCCACTGTGTCTACAGGAAAGCTACGCATATGGATGTTTACTTAAAACCAGATTCCCACCACCATCCGTCCCAGAAGAACTCCCTCATCAAGACTCTATACCATAGAGCCCAATGCATTTCCGACCAGGAACACATTGCCAGTGAACTCTAGCACGTACACCAAGCTCTCAAGGCTAATGGTTACTCCGACTACACAATCCGCAAAACCATCACTCCAGCCATGAAGAAGGATTCTCTTGAGGAGCCATTCAAAACCATCACCTTACCCTACATTGCGGGGGTCACAAAAAAGATCTCCAAAATCCTGAATAAACACAAGATCCAGGTCCGATTCAACACAGTACATAAAATGCGTGATCTGGTTCCGTCTGTAAAAGATGTGGTTCCAGACATACAGTACCCGGGCGTCTACAAACTAAGTTGCCTTTGTGGTAGCAGCTACATTGGAGAAACCAAACGACATATCTCGGACCGCATCCGTGAACATAAAGCAGACTTGAAACACGGTAGGACGAACACCTCAGCCGTGGCAGATCACTGTTATAATTTAGTGGGCTCACAAGACACGGAGGTTCTCTGCAAGCCATCCGGCTACCATGAGACATTCGTTCATGAGGCCATCCACATATACAAACACAGAGGCAATTTCAACCGAGAAGATGGATTCTGGCTTAGTAACCATTGGAAAGACGTTATAAACCATTTCGGTTCTTAATTGATTGTATTATACGGTGACTTTCAGACTGCAGTCCATTCCCTGACAATGTCTCTAAATACCGTTCACACAACGGTCAAAGGTATAGCATGTTGTATAATAAATAGTTTAACATTGTAATGTTTAACATAATTCATAAGGCAATATATGGTATCGTAATTGTATAGTGAATATACAGTAGTGTGGTATACAGTAGGGTTGGTAGAATAATACATAGTGTAATATTACAAGTCTATTTTACAGTCTAAAGTATAGGGTAGTGTATAGTAACGCATTGTATAATTTAATGGTGGGTTTGTCTATGGCAGTGTATATTACGGTGTATAGTCGTGTAATGTAGAAAAAGTTTAGTTGGGGACATATCAATATAATGCATAATGTT
Organism: Petromyzon marinus; assembly: GCF_048934315.1. NCBI lineage: Eukaryota > Metazoa > Chordata > Hyperoartia > Petromyzontiformes > Petromyzontidae > Petromyzon > Petromyzon marinus. The sequence continues at coordinate 142,878 of NW_027423195.1, forward strand.
AGAGCTTACATTGGGCTGTATATGATATTATACACTGTAGTTTAGATTGGAAGGTATAACATTGCAATGTATTGTAGTCTAGTTTATAACATAGTTGTAACGCAACACAGAACAGAGCAGCGCATCGTGGCTGTTTCTCCCCCCTCCTTCGTTCCGAGCATAGATGGACTCGTCCGTCTGAACAAAGCTCGTCGCTTTCCGTGGTGCTAACGTTGAAAAGAAAATACCACCACCCATTTTTTCGCCATATGGCATTGTAATGTATAACGACTTATTGTTAGTAGCTCAGCTGTTTGGAGAGTATATAGAGTTTATTGATAACATTGATGTAGTTTATATTTTAGTTTTTTATTAGTTTACTATATGGTATTCATTATATAGTGTAGTGTATACCCAGTTACTTTATGTTAATAGCTCAACTTATTGAAGAATATATTGAGTACATTTATTATATTGATGTAGTTTATACTTAGTTTTTTTCACATCGGTTTATTGTATGATAGTTGGATAGTTGCAGTCCTTTAGTGTCCATATACTAAATGGCCCTGTTGATATGTAAACTTTGATTTTAACATAGCTATTTCCGTGACCAGTCACATGCTAATCTCTCACAATAACATCATGCTAATCTCCTAGTTCCATGCGAATTTCTGACTTTAACACCCTGCTGATCCAACACTTTAACACCGCTATTTCAATGCTCAATTATCCTGTTTGATATGTAAACTCCTTTGTCAAGGCGCTTTACTTCTCCCACCTAGCTTAAAAGACGTTGCGAATCTTAGCAGCGTTCATTGAAGCGCTGTCGTCCTGAGAGTTCTGTTCCTCCACCTGAAGAAACCTACTTGTGTTGTGGCCAAAACGTCGTGAGAATTTTATTTTTATTATTTTATTTCCATTCTATGTGACTTTAACGAAAGAACCAAGAAGACTTTGTCTTTGTTTGATGAAAATATTACCTTTGGTATGGAGGGCGAGGTCTGTGTCTGATTGCTCTGGAGGTCGACTTTTGCTCTCTACTTCTTCTGGATGCTCTGTCTGAGTGCTCGCGATGTCTTCTAGTCTCGCCTCTGCTCCTTCTGAATGCTCCATCTGAGTGTTTGCGATGTCCTCTTCTCTCGACTCGATCTCTGCTCCTTCAGGATGCTCTGTCCCAGTGCTCGCGATGCCCTGTCGTTTCTCCTCGCTCTCTACTCCTACTGGATGATCTGTCTGAGTGCTCGCAATGTCCTCTGGTCTCGTCTCTGCTCCTTCTGGATACTCCATCTGACTGTTTGCGATGTTCTCTCCTCTCGACTCGATCTCTGCTCCTTCAGGATGCTCCGTCTGAGTGCTTGCGATGCCCTGTCGTCTCTCCTCACTCTCTACTCCTTCTGGATGATCTGTCTGAGTGCTCACGATGTCCTCTGGTCTCGTTTCTGCTCCTTCTGGGTGCTCCATATGAGTGTTCGCGATGTCCTCTCCTCTCGCCTCGATCTCTGCTCCTTCTGGATGCTCCATCTGAGTGCTCGTAGTGTCCTGTTGTCTGGCCTCAATTGGACGCAGCTTCATCTCTCTGTCGAGTTCCACCGTGCACGACTCCACTCGGCTGGGAGGGATGATGATGAACTGTTAAACTAAACCATTATTTTTATTTTACCATGTAAGGCCCACTGAGCTAGGAAGCTTTTTTGTAGAATCGACCTGAATATCACAAATTATAACTCAATGAGCGGCTTATCACGTGGAAATTACAGCAGCCAAATACTCTAATCACATGATGATTCTAAATGAGGAGGGAAAAAATCAGGGGATCCGGAGTAAAATCCACACCAACATGGGGAGAGAAAGGAATAGACGCAGACTCCATATAGGCAACAGGCATCGTCAGGTTTGGGATCGAAGCCACTACCTCCTGCATACCAGGGGAGGTAGTTAACATCTAGCCACCACGGCGCCTAAGATACAAGCACAACTAGAATCACAGTTAATAAGTTGAGACAAGACTCAGTATTGACTTGAGTAAAATGTTACGTTGTAAATCCTCCTCCACCCGACACAGCCAATCAATAATCATAATCTGTATTTCTACTGCAGGAGGAGTCCGATGAGCTATGAACCTATTTTCACAGATGCCCAGTAGGTGTAGGGGATTATAAAGTTAGAACATAAAACGATAGCAGTGCTAAGTATAGGAAAGATAATAAAATAAATAAAGTATATGAGTGCAACTTGCATGAGTACATCAGTTACTGCCAATTTTTCAATACTAAATGCATAACTTGGGGCAAGGCAGCAAAACAACAGTCCCAAACCACACCAAGATAACACAGTCCCTCAATAATATGGGACATAAACGTTGAACTATCGATACACGAGAGGTAAGGATCAAAGTTAAAAGCATGGCTACAGGCTCTCAGTGAGGTGGTGGCACCTTGAACTGTCATGACAGGAGGATTGACATTGTGCTGAAGGCAGGGTCCTTCAATGATATCAAACCAGCGGGAAGCGCACACAAGCTGGAAGGCAGTTTCAGCTGCTCAGTGAACTGGCGCCAATAACTGTCCAAGCTCTGCGGTCCTCCATGTATGAAGATTTTATTGGCCAACGGGAAACCAGAACACCATGGAATAGACCCACAAATGCGAGGGGGAAACATTGCGTTCTATTCAGATGGAACAGATAGAGTCCATAATTGTCATACTACATTCTCCTGGAAAGTCAGTGAATGACTCCTCCTCGATACCCACCGTGTTGGATTAATGGACACGAGTGGCACAGCCACCACCACCGTTCTTGTCAAGAAACATAAACGATAATTTTGCAAGCTCCGGTCATCCTCTCATCAGTGGATTTTGGCTAACCATTGAACAAAGACAGTGACCACATCGCGTGCTTTTGGGTGCGCTTGTGCGTCCATCTGGAACCCTCTTCCTTCCAATATGAGAAAGCAATTGGAGCTATGCACTTTTAAATCATTACATTGAAAACTAATTTCTTAAAAAACTGCTCTTTGTGTTTAGAAACGTTCCTTCCTTCGCACCTCCAATTAGCACAGTTGGCTACACATGGTGTGAAAGAAGTTCAACATACATACATCTGGACCAGTCCTTGGCCTTCCCTCAAAAAGCCTCAAAAATAGCCAAATGTGATGTAGTAAACATGACAACAATGGAGACAAAGGCGGCCGGGCATGGTGCTGGCCACCTACCCTCTTATGTGCCATTCCGGACTTCACAGGTGCTACTCGCTAACAGCACTTGCCCCAACGGTCGGTTAAAAGCTATATGGGGATCGCTGCCTTCGTCTTGGCGGGGGTTGGGGGCATATGTTACACTTTTTTGCAATGTACGTAGCCAATCATGCTAATCGGAGGTGCGGGACGGAGCAACAGAGGAGAATGGAGCGAAACTCCAAATAACGTTCGACACAAAAACAACAACGACAATAACGATAACACATAAAGTAACTCACCTCCTTAGGGGAGGGCTCAGTAGGCGCCTTGGTCTCACGCGTGCCCCATGATACGTTGTACATGTTGACCAATGAGTAGATGAGCAGCAGCAGGTATCCCGTGGGAATGCAGATGAGGTACAAGAATCCGTGCACGATGCAGAAGAACTCGCGCGGGTGCAGCGCCGCGGCGATGAGATGGATGCCCGCGAGAGTGATGAAGAAGATGCTGCTGGGTGTGAGGATACCGTTCTTGACAATGTCGCCGACCATAGCGAGCAGCGTGCCCGTCATGAGGAACATGTAGATCACGGTGAGCACCATGGCCACCTTAAAAAAAATACCAGGTATAAAGCTCTTTTCAGAAGCCACCTGGCCACAAATGATAGATCAACGAAGTGGCTCATCACGTGGTAATGTATATCAGCAGCCAGATTAAATGCAGAGGGAAGATAGAGAGAACACGTGGACTCCAAATACATAACAGGCGTTAAGGTCGGGATAGGGATCGAACCCACGACCTCCTGTATACCATGCGAGGGAGTTTACATCTCGCCATCGCAGGAGGAGACCTTAGCCATCGGCGTCACCATTGTCCTTTTTGTCCAACCACCACCACTTCTTGGGAGTTACTTTGCATTTATTCCGCACTTTTCCACAAAGTCCTCAAGACCCTGCACTTTGCAAACAACAACAAAATAATGATAGCTCATTGTTCTTCTGGGTTCTTTCGGTAAAGTCACGTAGAATGGAGATGAAATAATAAAAATAATAATAACAGAATAAAATTCTCACAACGTTTCGGCCACAACACAAGTAGCCTTCCTCAGGTGAAGAAACAGGACTGTCTGGAAGACAGCGCTTGAGTGAACCCTGCCAAGCATGGCAGCGTCTTTTAAGCTGTGTGGGAGGAACAGAGCACCTTGACAAAGCAGTTTACATATAAATTAGCATGTAACTGGGGGATGAGCATGATGTTGGTGTGAGGGATTAGCACCACGGAGAGAGACGAGCTTTATTAAGACGGACGAGTCCATCTATGTTCAGAACGGAGGAGGTGGAGAGGAGTTTAGATATCAACAGTAAATTAGCATGTAACTGGGGGATTGGCATGATGTTAGTATGAGGGATTAACACCACAGAGAGCGACGAGCTTTGTTCAGACGGACGAGTCCATCTGTGTTCGGAGCGGAGGAGGGGGAGGAAGAGGAGGAACCCTCAAGACCTTGGGTTTTCGGATGCCTTTGTCCGAACGATCCGCCTACTCTACACCAAGGCGGAGTGCATGATCAAGATCAACGGCGCCCTCACTGCCCCGGCCAAATTCGAGCGAGGAGTGAGACAGGGATGCCCATTGTCGGGCCAACTTTATGCCCTGGAATTAGAGCCTTTCCTGAATCTCATAAGGCGGAGACTCAGCGGCCTTGTGCTGAGGGAACCAAGCATCAAGTTGGTCCTGACGGCATACGCCGACGACGTCCTCCTCATCCTGCGCTCCCTGGCTGATGTCGCCCTGCTGCATGAGTGCCAGGAGGTCTTTTCGAAAGCCTCGTCATCAAAAATGAACTGGCAAAAGTGCAGCGGCCTGCTGGTTGGAGCGTGGGACATGACTGAGTGTCCTGAGAAGGCAAAAGCCATCAATTGGAGCACAACATCGCTGCACCACCTGGGGGGGTTCCTCGGACCAGAGGAGGAACCACCGCAGAGGAACTGGGTCGAGCTGGAGGAGAAGGTGAAGGAGCGGCTGGCCACCTGGAGTCGCCTGTGCAAGTTCCTCACCTTCAGGACAAAGACGTTGGTGGAGAACCAGCTGGTGACGTCCATACTGTGGCACCGACTCTTCTCCCTGCACCCCCCCATGAGCCTTGTCAACGCACTTCAGAAGCAAGTCCTCGACTTCTTCTGGTCAGGTGGAGGACATCGGGTCGCGGCTGGGGTCCTGGCCCTGCCACTGGACGAGGGCGGTCACGGGCTGGTGTGCGTGCGGAGTCAGCTGGCCACCTTCCGACTGCAGGCAGCGCAAAAGTTCCTGCACGCCGCCCCTGCACCGGCCTGGAGCGTCACGGCCTCCTTCCTCCTGAAACAGCTGGGGGGTCTGCAGTGCTCCAAGCAACTATTCTACATGGACCTGCAGGGCCTCCCACTGGGACAGCTGCCACCCTTCTACAGAAGCGTCCTGCAGACATGGAGCTCCCTCGCCGTCAGGAGGCTGAACCAACCGTGATCAGCTGAGGATCTGGTCTTCGAACCGATCCTCAGGAACCCACAGACAAAGCTGCCATCCACCACCACCACCCCTGGCATGGAGAGGCGCCTCGCCAACGCGCGGCTCACCAGGATGGGAGATCTGGTGGAGCCTGAAACACGGGGCCGGTGGATCGGACCAGCAGACGTGGCCACAAAGACAGGGCTGCAGTCGCTCCGGGTGGCTGCCCGGATCCTGGCCGAAGCCAAGGGGGCCTTCTCAGTGGCAGCGGGGAGAACGCCCCCCATCGGCGTTGGGGATGAAGAGGCCCCTCTCGATCCCCCTCCACCGGAGCTCTCAGTCGTGCCACTGCATCGCCAATGCCGACAAACGAAGGCGGATCACAACCTGTGCCGGCTAGAAGACCTACCGGAGGTGGCCTTCGCAAATGTAAAGAGGAAGGTTCTCTACTCCTACATGGTCCGGTTCCACCAACAGGACACCCTGAGGAGCCACAAGGACCATGCCTGGAGGAAAGCCCTGCCCTGCGTCTCTCCGGAGAGGCCTCGCTGGAGGTAACTCTACTGCAGACCGACGTACAACCGCATCGGCGACCTCAGCTGGAGCATCGCCCACGGCACCGTCACCACCAACGTCTCCCTGGCGCGCTTCACCGACACGTCCCCGGAGTGCCGGTTCTGCGGTAAAGTGGAGACGGTGGCGCACCAGTATGTGGAGTGCAAGAGCCTGGACTCGCTGTTCAAGGTCCTGAGAAACATCCTCCTAAGGTTCAGCCTCCACTTCTCCCCGACGGTCCTCTTCTTTGGATACCCGAAGGGCAACAGACCCCAACATCTTCAGGGGCTGGTCAACGTGCTCTTCGGCTACGCCAAGCTCGCCATATACAGGGCAAGGAAGGTGGCCCTGGAGGGGCAACGTCCAGCCAGCAGCCTGGGCATCTTCCACGCTCTGGTCGGATCAGGGTGTTGCTGGAGTTCCACTACACGCGGCTGACCCACGCCGTGCCGGCCTTCAAGGAGCAGTGGGCGCTGGAGGAGGCCGTGTGCTCGGTGGCAGATGACGGAGAGCTCTGCATGCAGATCTAAGCTACCCGTCGTAGGCCGTTTGACTGTGGGAAGGGCAGCGTGCCGATGCAGCACTTGTCGTAGTTATAAAGAAAAAAGAGAGAGCGAGAGAGAGGCAAATGGAGTAGGAAGAGAGGGGGTAGGCAGAGAGGGGGGTAGAGAGAGAGGGGGGGGGGCAGAGAGGGGGGTAAAGAGAGAGGGAAGGGGAAAGAAAAAAAAGTATATTTTGGGTCTTTCATTTAAAAAGGGGGGGTTACATTAAGCAAAGCATAACAAAAAAAAACCGAAATGATGAACGTAGCAAAGTGCCGACTACACCGGGAGGGTGGGGGGAGAGGGTGGGGGGGAGAGGGTGGGGGGAGAGGGTGGGGGGAGAGGGTGGGGGGAGAGGGTGGGGGGAGAGGGTGGGGGGAGAGGGTGGGGGGGGGAGAGGGTGGGGGGAGAGGGTGGGGGAGAGGGTGGGGGGAGAGGGTGGGGGAGAGGGTGGGGGGAGAGGTGGGGGGAGAGGGTGGGGGGAGAGGGTGGGGGGAGAGGGTGGGGGGAGAGGGTGGGGGGAGAGGGTGGGGGGAGAGGGTGGGGGAGAGGGTGGGGGGAGAGGGTGGGGGGAGAGGGTGGGGGGAGAGGGTGGGGGGAGAGGGTGGGGGGAGAGGGTGGGGGGAGAGGGTGGGGGGAGAGGGTGGGGGGAGAGGGTGGGGGGAGAGGGTGGGGGGAGAGGGTGGGGGGAGAGGGTGGGGGGAGAGGGTGGGGGGAGAGGGTGGGGGGAGAGGGTGGGGGGAGAGGGTGGGGGGAGAGGGTGGGGGGAGAGGGTGGGGGGAGGGTGGGAGGGTGGGGGGAGAGGGTGGGGGGAGAGGGTGGGGGAGAGGGTGGGGGAGAGGGTGGGGGGAGAGGGTGGGGGGAGAGGGTGGGGGAGTGGAGAGGGTGGGGGGAGAGGGTGGGGGTGGGGGGAGAGGGTGGGGGAGGGTGGGGTGTTGAGAGGGTGGGGGGAGAGGGTGGGGGGGGAGAGGGTGGGTGGGGGTGTGGTGGGGGGAGGGGTGGGGGAAGAGGGGGGAGAGGGTGGGGGGGGAGAGGGTGGGGGGAGAGGGTGGGGGGAGAGGGTGGGGGGAGAGGGGTGGGGGGAGAGGGTGGGGGGGAGAGGGTGGGGGGGAGAGGGTGGGGGG